>NW_021210080.1:55238-65964 GCF_002162155.2 Triticum dicoccoides
GTGGTGGCTGCGTTAGGGATTGGGGGGTAGTGGATAAGGGGAGTGGGGGGAATGGCCGGTTGGGCCGGAGGAGGGAGTTGGGTCGGCCAGGGTCGGCCAGGTGGGTTGAGGCCCAAGGGGCGTGCGGTGGCCACCTGGGCCAGTCGGCCCAGTTGAGGGGGGGAGGCTTTCTCCTTTTTTTTTAAATTTTAGTTTTAGTTTTTCTTTTTATTTATTTTCTTTTCTGATGAGGACATCAATACCATTGTTACACCCACAGCCCCTGCTGCTATACATACTGGACCAATTACTAGAGCTCGCGCACGCCAATTGAATTATCAGGTACTTTCGTTTCTTGGTAACGATTCTAATGTTCATGAGAATATGATGTTGCCTAAATTGGATACATTTGTCTTGCTTACAAATGAAGGGCCTAGCTTGGACAAGAAAGATGAACCTTGGAACAAGTTCAAGCATTGAGATGATGCCATGCGCAAGGGGATCCAGAACGGAGTTACAAGTGATGATTTCAGGACTTTGAAGCCACCATAAGGAGTGCATGAAGCCTTGGACGAAATATACAAGATGCCACTTCATAAATTTCGTCCACAGGCTATTTTAGGTGCTGCGTGACCTTATTATTGGGCCAGGCCCATGTATTTTCGAAATACTTAAGTATACGCTGTTTTTAGAGTCCGTATGTGTGGGGAAACAAGAGTTAGGGTTGGTTTCGGACCCCTCCTCCAAGGGCCACGAAATTCCCCACTCTTCCTCCATATATACAGCCCTTAGGGCGTCGTTTATACTTTGGGTTTTGTTTAGATTAAAAGTTCGCCATAGCTGCAACTTCGCGTACTTGGTTTGTGTCCAACGACCAGACCAAGACGTCACAGAACCCCACCTTGGTCAATAAATCTTTCATCTTATATTTGCAATATCCAGATTGCAATCTCAGTTTCTTGCTTGTTCTTCGTTTGCTCGCAGGAAACATGCCCTCGTGGTCAGGTTGATCGTGCTCCGGCGTGGTCAATAACCCCTCGGAGTTGGTTTAGCGATTGCTAAGGCGCAACGTTCTCGCACGTTCGTAGTCAGATCGTCAAAGCCGACTTCCTCTAAAACGATAGCCACTATCTTATCGAAAGATGGGACACCTTTGCCCCTATCAAGTGGTATCAGATTTTCAGGTTGCTCGGTGAGATTTTCCAGTTTTCATAATTTAGATCGAGTCTGTTCTTCATACCTACAGTCCACGAAAAAAGCCAACAAAAAAATTTAGGGTTAGTTCATCATATCCGAAGCAATCTGAGCCTTTGCGTAGTCTTTTTAGAGTTTTGCTTTGTTGAATTTGCGGTTGCATCGTCGTGTCGAGTTGCTGGTCTTAGCGTCTAGTCCCTTAGAGTTTTGAGTTCTATTCACAGGTTGTCACGCCGCCACCGCACCATTGTCATCATCATTGCCATATACCACCACCCCCACCATATACATCGCCGCTGCCATATACAACCACCAATCCGAGTCCACATATCCATCGCCATATACAATAACCAATCCGAGTCCCCATATACCATCGCCATATACAACCACCAGTCCGAGTTCCACCAGATTCATCGCCGCCACCAGTCCGAGTTCCACTAGATTCATCTTCGCTACCAGTCCTAGTCCGAGTCCAGTATTTGTTGCTTTGTTGTCGAGTTCCAGATCACGCAATATTTCGAGTCGTGACAGAGTAGGACTCCTGAGATTCCGTGCTACCCGCAGAAGAAAAATAGTTCCAAACTCAAAAAAAAACTAAGTCTGGAAAATTCTGGAAAGGCAGTTTTTAGACCATTTGTAGACTTTTTTGAAAAAAAATTGTTGCGGAGCAAAAAAAGGAAAAAAGTGCAAAAAAAGTGAAAAAAGAAAAAAATTCAGAGAGTGCTCCTCCCTTGTTTACGTGTCGCGCCGTGATTTTATTCGTGTTCTAGGCTCGCGTCTCTAGTATGGTCTAGCCTAGGACCAGAACAGTACCATCGTTGAGCATTTATTCAACTTTACATCTCTGAATTGATTATTACTGACCTTTTTGCTACCATACTATAAGCCTTCCAAGCTCCACATACATCTACGTCGTGTGTTTGACTCTCCCTGGTAATCGCTCTATCCAAGCTTTGAGAGTTTTGACTATGACGGTTGCCCATCACTGCCTGCTGCTGGGTAAGAACTGGTAGGAATTTGAGATTTGCTTAACGGATTTGTGACATCCACCACCACCTCTTGTTAGTAGTCTGTAGGATCATACTCTTGTGTGTTTCTATTGCTGCTAACCATGGCAGGATCACAAGCCGACGAGACTGACTGGGAGAACATGACGAATAAGGAGTTGCATGATAAATTTCAACAAATGATGAGTGGACAGGTGCAAGATGTGCTAAACAGATTTGAAGAGGCCATGGAGAAGATAGATGGCATGGAGAAGGTGTTCGAAACAAAGGTCGATAACAATTTCAATGAATTGCTCGTGCGTCTTCCAACACCACCACCGGCTGCCCCTAACGCACCTCTACAACAACAACAACAACAACAACAACAACAACGTCGCTTTCCAAATCAAGTGGGACGAGCACAGTGCGTTCCCATTGACCCTTGGCAAAATTCTGGTGCCACTGTTGATGCTTCTGCCGCTCTTGCTGCTACTGCAGAGGTGGAGGACCATTACGAGGATGAGTTTGACCAAAATTAGAACTACGTGCAACCACCAGCACCACCACCCCCAGGTCGTCCTCATGCATATCATCGCAACGGTAGGGCTGCACCACCACCTGAGGTACATGACCATCTTCCTAAACTAAAATTGAATATTTCACAATTTTAGGGTAGATATGTTCCTGATATATATCTTACTTGGGACTTAGAAACTGAACAACCATTTACATGTTTACAATATCCTAAGGAGAGACGTGTTCCTGCTGCTGTTTGTGCTTTCACTAGCTTTGCATGTGTTTGGTGGTTTGAACATTGTAGATTCTATCCTACTTGGGCTGCTTTGAAAACAGCTATGCGTACTCGTTGGGTTCCACCATATTATCAACGTGAATTACTTCAAAAATTGCAATGTTTATTGTAGAGGAGAATGAACCTATGCTTGCCCGTTTTATGGGTGGATTAAATAGAGAGATTCAGACCATTCTAGAGTATAAGGAGTATACTATTATCACTCGTTTATTCCATCTTGCTTGTAAAGCTGAACGTGAAGTGCAGGATCGATAGGCATTGGTGCAAACTAAATTTTTCTGTAGGTCGATCTTCATCATGGACACCACGTGCATCCTCTACTTCCACTCCACCAGCACCTCCATCAGGTACCACCTCCAGTCGTGATACAAGAAAGCAGGCACAACAACCACTATCTGCCAAGAGCACACCTGCCGGACCTGTGAAGAGCTCTTCTTCATCGATGGCATCAACAGGGCACACAAGTGATATTATTTGTCCTTGTTGTAAGCGAAGAGGACATTTTGCGAGAGAATGCCAATCTCAGCGTGTGATGATTGCTACTGAGGATGGTGGGTATGAGTCCGCTAGTGACTATGATGAGGAGACTTTGGCTCTTATTACACGTGAAGAACACGGTGGAGATGATTCTGATCATGAGACGCAATACATGGCTCCTGAAGATGCTGACAGGTATGAATGTTTAGTTTCTCAGCGTGTTTTGAGTGTGCAGGTCACACAAGCTGAGCAAAATCAGAGGCATAATTTGTTCCATACAAAGGGAGTTGTGAAGGAACGTTCTGTTCGCGTCATCATAGATGGAGGGAGCTGCAATAACTTGGCTAGCATGGAGATGGTGGAGAAGCTATCTCTCACCACAAGACCACATCCACATCCTTACTACATCCAATGGTTCAACAATAGCGGCAAGGTTAAGGTAACACGTACTGTTCGTGTGCATTTTAGTATTTCTACATATGATGATTATGTTGATTGCCATGTGGTACCTTTGCAAGCATGTTCCTTATTACTTGGTAGACCATGGCAATTTGATAAAAAAATTGTACACCATGGTAGAAACAATCAGTATACTCTTGTTCATAAGGATAAAAATATTACTTTGCTTCCTATGACTCCTGAATCCATTTCGAAAGATGATATTAATAGAGCTAATAAAGCAAAACAGGAGAAAAATAAGAGTGAAAATCAGATTGTGGCAAAAGAATTGGAGCAACAAATGAAACCTAATAATAAACCATCTAGTGTTGCTTCTGAAATTAAATTGAAAAGTGCATGTTTACTTGCCACAAAATCTGATATTGATGATCTAGATTTCAGCAAATCTGTTTGCTATGCTTTTGTGTGCAAAGAGGCATTATTTTCATTCGAGGACGTGCCTTCCTCTTTGCCTCCTGCTGTCACTGACATTTTGCAGGAGTTCGCTGACGTCTTTCCAGAAGACGTGCCACCGGGATAACCACCTATTCGAGGGATTGAGCATCAAATTGACTTAATTCCCGGTGCATCATTACCCAACCGTGCACCATACTGTACCAATCCAGCGGAGACGAAGGAGATTATGCGTCAAGTACAAGAACTACTCGACAAAGGTTATATACGCGAATCCCGTAGTCCTTGTGCTGTTCCGGTGCATCATTTTAGTGCCGAAAAAGGATGGTACGTCGCGTATGTGCGTTGATTGTAGAGGCATTAATAATATTACTATTCGCTATCTTCATCCTATTCCTAGGCTAGATGATATGCTTGATGAATTGAGTGGCTCTACAATATTTTCCAAAGTTGATTTGCGTAGTGGATACCATCAAATTCGTATGAAATTGGGAGATGAATGGAAAACAACATTTAAAACTAAGTTTGGATTATATGAGTGGTTAGTCATGCCTTTTGGGTTAACTAATGCACCTAGTACTTTCATGAGGTTAATGAACGAAGTTTTACGTGCATTCATCGAACGATTTGTGGTAGTTTACTTTGATGACATATTGATTTATAGCAAATCTTTGGAGGAACATTTGGAACATTTACGTGCTATTTTTATTGCTCTACATGATGCATGTTTGTTTGGTAACCTTGGAAAGTGCACCTTTTGCACCGACCGAGTATCTTTTCTTGGCTATGTTGTTACTCCACAGGGAATTGAAGTTGTTAAAGCTAAGATTGAAGCTATTGAGAGTTAGCCGCAACCCAAAACGGTCACACAAGTGAGGAGTTTCCTTGGTCTCGCTGGTTTCTATAGGCGTTTTGTGAGAGATTTCAGCACCATTGCTGCACCTCTCAACGAGCTTACAAAGAAGGATGTGCCTTTTGTTTGGGGTACCACACAGGAAGAAGCCTTCATGGTATTGAAAGATAAGTTGACACATGCTCCTTTACTCCAACTTCCTGATTTTAATAAGACTTTTTGAGCTTGAATGTGATGCTAGTGGAATTGGATTAGGAGGTGTGTTATTGCAAGATGGCAAACATGTTGCATACTTTTCTGAAAAATTGAGTGGGCCTAGTCTGAACTATTCTATTTATGACAAAGAATTATATGCTCTTGTTCGGACCTTAGAAACATGGCAACATTATTTATGGCCCAAGGAATTTGTTATACATTCTGATCATGAATCTTTGAAACACATTAAAAGTCAAGCAAAACTGAACCATAGACATGCTAAATGGGTTGAATTCATTGATACTTTTCCTTATGTCATTAAACACAAGAAGGGTAAAGAAAATGTTATTGCTGATGCATTGTCTCGTCATTATACCATGCTTTCACAACTTGACTTTCAAATATTTGGTTTGGAGACCATCAAAGATCAATATGTGCATGATGCTGAATTTAAAGATGTATTGCAGAATTGTAAGGAAGGGAGAACTTGGAACAAGTTCGTTCTTAATGATGGATTTGTGTTTCGTGCTAACAAGCTATGCATTCCAGCTAGCTCTGTTCGTCTTTTGTTGTTGCAGGAGGCGCATGGAGGAGGATAAATGGGACACTTTGGCCTCAAGAAGACGGAGGATATACTTGCTACACATTTCTTTCGGTCAAAGATGAGACGGGATGTTGAGCGTTTTGTTGCTCGCTGCACTACATGTCAAAAAGCTAAGTCACGACTCAATCCTCATGGTTTATATATGTCTTTGCCTGTACCTAGTGTTCCCTGGGAGGATATATCTATGGACTTTGTTTTAGGTTTACCTCGAACAAAGAAGGGGAGGGATAGCATATTTGTTGTCGTGGATAGGTTCTCGAAAATGGCACACTTTATACCATGTCATAAAAGCGATGATGCTGTTAATGTTGCTGATTTGTTCTTTCGTGAAATTATTCGCTTGCATGGTCTGCCAAATACTATTGTTTCAGATTGTGATACTAAATTTCTTTGCCACTTTTGGAGATGTTTATGGGCTAAGTTGGGGACTAAACTGCTTTTTAGTACTACTTGTCACCCCCAAACTGATGGACAAACTAAAGTAGTCAATAGAACATTGTCTACTATGCTTAGGGATGTTTTGAAGAATAACAAGAAAATGTGGGACGAATGCTTGCCTCATATTGAATTTGCTTATAATCGTTCATTGCATTCTACTACTAAGATGTGCCCTTTTGAAATTGTGTATGGTTTCCTACCTCATGCACCTATTGATTTGTTGCCTCTTCCATCTTCGGAGAAGGTTAATTTTGATGCTAAATAACGTGCTGAATTGATTTTAAAAAATGCATGAGTTAACTAAGGAAAACATTGAGCGTATGAATGCTAAATATAAACTTGCTGGAGATGAGGGTAGAAAACATGTTGTGTTTGCACCTGGAGATCTTGTTTGGTTACTTTTGCGTAAGGATAGATTTCCTAATTTGCGCAAATCAAAGCTAATGCCACGCGCTGATGGTCCTTTTAAGGTGTTAGAGAAAATAAATGATAATGCATACAAACTTGAGCTGCCTGCAGAGCTGCCTACAGATTTTGGGGTTAGTCCCACTTTTAACATTGCAGATTTGAAGCCTTATTTGGGTGAGGACGATGAACTTTCATCGAGGACGACTTCATTTCAAGAAGGGGAGGATGATGAGGACATCACTACCATTGTTACACCCACATCCCCTGCTGCTATACATACTGGACCAATTACTAGAGCTCGCGCACGCCAATTGAATTATCAAGTACTTTCATTTCTTGGTAACGATTCTAATGTTCATGAGAATATGATGCTGCCTAAATTGGATACATTTGTCTTGCTTACAAATGAAGGGCCTAGCTTGGACAAGAAAGATGAACCTTGGAACAAGTTCAAGCGTGGAGATGATGGCATGCGCAAGGGTATCCAGAAAGGAGTTACAAGTGATGATTTGAGGACTTTGAAGCCACCATAAGGAGTTCATGAAGCCTTGGACAAAATATACAATATGCCACTTCATAAATTTCGTCCAGAGGCTATTTTAGGTGCTGCGTCACCTTATTATTGGGCCAGGCCCATGTATTTTCGAAATACTTAAGTATACTCTGTGTTTAGAGTCCGTATGTGTGGGGAAACAAGAGTTAGGGTTGGTTTCGGACCCCTCCTCCAAGGGCCACGAAATTCCCCCCTCTTCCTCCATATATACAACCGTTAGGGCGTCGTTTAGACTTTGGGTTTTGTTTAGATTAAAAGTCCGACATAGCTGCAACTTCGCGTACTTCGTTTGTGTCCAATGACCAGACCAAGACGTCACAGAACCCCACCTTGATCAATAAAGCTTTCATATTATATTCGCAATATCCAGATTGCAATCTCAGTTTCTTGCTTGTTCTTCGTTTGATCGCATGAAACAGGCCCTCGTGGTCAGGTTGATCGTGCTCCGGCGTGGTCAATAACCCCTCGGAGTTGGTTTAGCGATTGCTAAGGCGCGACGTCCTCGCACGTTCGTAGTCGGATCGTCAAAGTCGACTTCCTCTAAAACGATAGCCACCATCTCATCGAAAGACGGGACACCTTTGCCCCTATCATTTTCTGTTTTAATTCACTTTAAAATACTTACGCATTTTATGAATATGTGTTTATTACCACATAAATACATATGCAAAATAGGGCACCTCCCGAACATTTTAGCTTTGAGGTTTGGAAACTTTTATCGTTTGACTTAATTTCAAATTTGAATTTGAAACGTTTTCAACTAACATGTGAGTAGCAACAGTAACAGAGGTGACGTGGCATCGTTAACGTGGGATTACTGTAGATCCGGACGTTACAAAACACCTCCACTACAAGAAATTTTTTCAAAAAGTAAGGCGATAGGCCTTCGATTAACATGTGTTCAAAAAACTAGTACTCCTGCAAGACCTAGATGTTAATTCGAGAACAAGTACCTCGATGTTAATTTGACAGACATGCCTTATAGGTTGACAAAAGTCATATCACTTTTTTTGGAAATATGTCATGAAGTAACACGATAGACCTTCTTTCAAGCCAATTAACATGTGTTCAAAAAATACATACCAAAAAGTAACGCGATAGACCTATGATTAACATGCATTTAAAAAACAAGTACTCCAGCAGGAGATAGAGGTTAATTCGAGAACAAGTAATTTGATAGACATGCATTATAGGTTGACAAAATTCATATCACTTTTCTTGGGAAGATGTCATGAAGTAACATGATAGACCTTCTTTCAAGCCAATTAACATGTGTTCAAAAAAATAGAAAATATCAAAAAGTAACGCGATAGACCTTCGATTAACATGTGTTCAAAAAACAATTACTCCTGCAAGACCCAGAGGTTAATTCGAGAACAAGTACCTCGAGGTTAATTTGACAGACATGCCTTATAGGTTGACAAAAGTCATAACACTTTTTTTGGAAATGTAGCGACCAGACCTCAAACGGTCCAATCTCTGTGCTCCGGTGTCATCCCTGGATCAGTAATGCTGACACCACATAGTACTTGAAGGATTTATAAGAGAGTAGCAATCACACACTTATTACATCGAGTGTCTCAAAAAAGAACTTATTACAATAAATATGGCTTAAGGCCATCTAATAACGTTAACAGCGGAAGGCTTGGAAGATAAGTGAGTCCATCAACTCCAACGGCATCATTGAGTATAGAACCACGACCTAAAGGCACCTTACTCATCGTCTGAAAAGTCTGCAACATGAACGTTGCAGCCCAAAACGTGTCAGCACATGGAATATGCTGGCAAAGTAACACATAGAGAGCAATGAAAGTATAAGGCTATACTACATGCATATTTGGCTGGTGGAAAGCTCTATGGTTACAGTTTTGCGTAAAGCCAATTTTTCCCTACTGCAAAGGAATAAATTTTATTTAACTATCATGGTAGTTGTTAAACATTGAGAGTGTAGACACCCTCTCAATCCCAATTAAGCATCATCATTAAAACCCAACAAAATTAATTTAGAGTAACATGATGAGATTCACATGATAATCCAAGTACTAGATACTCAAAACGTCCATAACCGGGGACATGGCTAACCATGATTAGTTTATACACTCTGTAGAGGTTTGCGCACTTTTCCCCACAAAACTCGATCTCCTCCGTTGGGATTCTCGCACTACATGATGTTTGAGAAACGGATGACCGAGACATAGTCTTTCAGAAGCGCTTGCACCTTACGAACGGGTAGAACGTACCAACCTACATCCCCTACATCTGCTAGTCTACCACTGTAAGAGTTCGCACGACTTAGTCAACTGTGCTAGAGCCCATAGTAGCTTGTGGCTGCACATGGAAGTTTCTAGTATGAATAATCTCATGATCCCTTTGAGCCTGGGTGGCGGCCCAAAAGAAAAACAGGCAATCGCTGGAATACCCAGGTGCCTCAATCCAGCCAGATGTGTGTTTAAGTTGCCACCTTAGATAAACCATTAATTTAACAATCTCACATCTGTCATGGATACACTCACCCAATCCACGTCTACTAGCATAGCATGGCATAATAAGCAAACGTAGAAGTAACTCCCAAAGGTTTGATAATAAACAGGTAATAGGTACTACCTCATCTACTTCCCGAACCTACAATTTAATTAGATCCTAATCATGCAATGTGTGAGGATTGATCTAATGCAATAAAACTGGGTAATAGGAAGTATGATCAAAGTGTTACTTGCCTTGTTGATGATCCGTGAAACCTAGCGATTCAAAGTAGCAAGCGGCGCACTCTGGGTACTCTATCGCAAATAAACAAGCACACAATAAGTACTCATCTAATGCATAGGTAAAACTCGAATAAGAGATCTAACCACATAGTTCAACTTAAGAACTCCGGTTGGCAAAAAGAATCAAAACAAACGAAGCAACGAAAGACAAACGGCAAACGAAACAAGCGTCGTTTACTAATCTAAATCTAGGTCAAATTTCAATGAGGCAAAAACTTGTTTGAGTTGGTTAAACGGAAAGAGGGTTTCGAGACGAAACTGCAGGCGCTTGAATCGCCTGATTCCGATAAACGAGCGAAAAAATTAAACTAGAACGAAAATCGGATCAGAAATCGCGATCAGAAATAATCGCGGATTAATCCGAGAAAAAGAAAAACGACGAACAGAATAACGAATGAACGTTCATTTTCTAGAACTAAACGATGGACGCATTTGGTAAAACGAACGGACGAGCGAACGCTTGCTAAATAAATAAACCGAAAAAAATGATCTATTTAAAAAAACGAAAACTAGGGTTTTCAAAAAAACCAAATCGGTTTTTCTCAGAAAACCGGGCGGTGGGGCGGCTACCTCGGCTCGGTCCGGCGGGGCTTCCGGTGGGCAGCGGCAGC
>NW_021210080.1:66430-93512 GCF_002162155.2 Triticum dicoccoides
GGCGCGGCGGCAGCAGCGGCGGCGGCGTGCGGCGGCAGCGGGTGGCGACTCGGGGCTCCCAGAGGGGCCCCGGGGTGGCTATTTAAGAGAGAGGGCGGCCTTGCTTGTGGAGGGGGTTGGTGGCGCGTGCGTGCCCGGCTCGGTCTCCCCGAGTCCGGCGGCAGCTCGGCAAGGGAAGTGGTGGCCTGGCGGGCCGGCCTTGCTCGGCAGGGCCTTTGGCCCAGTCGGGCGCGGGGTTTTTTTTAAACAATTTCACCGAAACTAAGAAAAATTCTAGAAAAATAAATAAAAATCTAAAATTGCCAAAACAAATTTTCACCGTCTAAATAAAATATTTAGAACATGATGAACATTTTCTTGGCCCTAAATGCAATTTTTGAAAACATGCAATTTTTCCTAAATTCAAATAAAACCACGAAAAACTCTAGAATAAAACCTTATTTGATTTTTTTATTAAATCCTCAATATTTCTTTATTTCGGGAAAGTCATTTTATTCCCTCTCAATTTTGATAATAGAAATAATTGAAGATAAAATAAATAAAATCAAATGATCCTATTTTTCAAAATTTGAGAAAACTCAAACATGAAAATAACGAAATCCCCAACTCTCTCCGAGGGTCCTTGAGTTGCGTAGAATTTCTAGTATCAACCCAAAATGCAAATAAATATGATATGCAGTGATGATCTATTGTATAACATTCCAAATTGAAAATTTGGGATGTTACAAACCTACCCCCCGTTAAGATGAATCTCGCCCTCCAGATTCGGGTTGGCTAAAAAATAGGTGAGGGTGGTCCTTCAGCAAATCTTCCTCTCGCACCCAGGTGGCTTCATCCTCCGTGTGGTGGCTCCGCTGAACTTTGCAAAACTTGACAACCTTGTTGCGGGTTACTCGGCTGGCATACTCAAGTATCTTAACTGGTTTCTCCTCATAGGTCAAATCACTGTCCAACTGAATCGCTTCCAGCGGCATTGTATCTCTCAGCGGTATATCAGGCATCTCTGCGTGGCACTTCTTGAACTGGGAAACGTGGAACACGTCATGAACTCCTGACAATCCTTCAGGCAATTCCAACTTATAAGCTACTTCTCCCATACGCTCCAAAACCTTGTATGGTCCTACAAAACGTGGCGCTAACTTTCCCTTAACTCCAAAGCGCTTAACTCCTCGAAGTGGAGATCCTCGAAGATAAACTCGGTCGCCGACTTCGTAAACTGCCTCCTTGCGTTTAGAATCTGCATAGCTCTTCTGCCTGGATTGGGCTACCTTAAGCCTATCGCGAATCAATTTCACCTTCTGTTTAGACTCCTTAATCAGATCCGGTCCAAACAACTAGCTGTCTGCAACTTCATCCCATGACAGTGGGGTCCTGCACCTCCTTCCGTACAAGGCTTCGAAAGGGGCCATCTTCAAACTGGATTGATAACTGTTGTTGTAAGAGAACTCTGCATATGGCAAATTGTCGTCCCAACTAGATCCATAATCTAGCGCACAAGCTCTCAGCATATCCTCCAAAATCTGATTTACTCTCTCAGTCTGTCCATCTGTTTGCGGATGGAAAGATGTACTGATTTCTAGCCTAGTACCCAAAGTTTCGTGCAACTGATTCCAGAACTTTGAGGTAAACTGGGTTCCTCTATCTGATACAATGCTCCTTGGAACTCCATGCAGACATACGATCCTGGTCATGTATATCTTTGCCAATTTGGCACTAGTATAGGTAGTCTTCACTGGGATGAAATGAGCTACCTTTGTCAAACGATCGACTACTACCCAAATCGAGTCATAGCCTGAACGAGTTCTGGGCAAACCTATAATAAAATCCATGCCTAGCTTATCCCACTTCCATTCGGGTATTGGCAATGGCTGTAGCAATCTGGCTGGCTTCTGATGCTCTGCCTTTACTGATGAGGACATCAATACAATTTTTACACCCACAGCCCCTGCTGCTATACATACTGGACCAATTACTAGAGCTCGTGCACGCCAACTAAATTACCAGGTACTTTCGTTTCTTGGTAATGATTCTAATGTTTATGAGAATATGATGCTGCCTAAATTGGATACATTTGTTTTGCTTACAAATGAAGGGCCTAGCTTGGAGAAGGATGAACATTGGAGCAAGAACAAGCATGGAGATGATGGCATGCGCAAGGGAAACAAGAACGGAGTTACAAGTGATGATTTCAGGACTTTGAAGCCACCATAATGGGTGCATGAAGCCTTGGACGAAATATACAAGATGCCACTTCATAAATTTCGTCCCGAGGCTATTTTAGGTGCTGCGTCACCTTATTATTGGGCCAGGCCCATGTAATTTCGAAATACATAAGTATAGGCTATTTTTAGAGTCCGTATGTGTGGGGAAACAAGAGATAGGGTTGATTTCGGACCCCTCCAGCAAGGGCCACGAAATTCCCCCCTCTTCCTCCATATATACAGCCCTTAGGGCATCGTTTAGACTTTGGGTTTTGTTTAGATTAAAAGTTCGCCATAGCTGCAACTTCGCGTACTTCGTTTGTGTTCAACAACCAGACAAAGGCGTCACAGAACCCCACCTTGATCAATAAAGCTTTCATCTTATATTCGCAATATCTAGATTGCAATCTTAGTTTCTTGCTTGTTCTTCGTTTGCTCGCAGGAAACAGACCCTCGTGGTCAGGTTGATCGTGCTCCGGCGTGGTCAATAACCTCTCGGAGTTGGTTTAGCGATTGCTAAGGCGCGACGTCCTCGCACGTTCGTAGTCGGATCGTCAAAGTCGACTTCCACCAAAGCGAAATCCACCATCTCATCGAAAGACGGGACACCTTTGCCTCTATCAAGATGATGAGGACATCAATACAATTGTTACACCCACAACCCCTGCTGCTATACATACTGGACCAATTACTAGAGCTCGTGCACGCCAACTAAATTACCAGGTACTTTCGTTTCTTGGTAATGATTCTAATGTTCATGAGAATATGATGCTGCCTAAATTGGATACATTTGTTTTGCTTACAAATGAAGGGCCTAGCTTGGAGAAGGATGAACATTGGAGCAAGAACAAGCATGGAGATGATGGCATGCGCAAGGGGAACAAGAACGGAGTTACAAGTGATGATTTCAGGACTTTGAAGCCACCATAATGGGTGCATGAAGCCTTGGACGAAATATACAAGATGCCACTTCATAAATTTCGTCCCGAGGCTATTTTAGGTGCTGCGTCACCTTATTATTGGGCCAGGCCCATGTAATTTCGAAATACATAAGTATAGGCTATTTTTAGAGTCCGTATGTGTGGGGAAACAAGAGATAGGGTTGATTTCGGACCCCTCCACCAAGGGCCACGAAATTCCCCCCCTCTTCCGCCATATATACAGCCCTTAGGGCATCGTTTAGACTTTGGGTTTTGTTTAGATTAAAAGTTCGCCATAGCTGCAACTTCGCGTACTTCGTTTGTGTTCAACGACCAGACAAAGGCGTCACAGAACCCCACCTTGATCAATAAAGCTTTCATCTTATATTCGCAATATCCAGATTGCAATCTTAGTTTCTTGCTTGTTCTTCGTTTGCTCGCAGGAAACAGACCCTCGTGGTCAGGTTGATCGTGCTCCGGCGTGGTCAATAACCTCTCGGAGTTGGTTTAGCGATTGCTAAGGCGCGACGTCCTCGCACGTTCGTAGTCGGATCGTCAAAGTCGACTTCCACCAAAGCGAAATCCACCATCTCATCGAAAGACGGGACACCTTTGCCTCTATCAAGATGATGAGGACATCAATACAATTGTTACACCCACAGCCCCTGCTGCTATACATACTGGACCAATTACTAGAGCTCGTGCACGCCAACTAAATTACCAGGTACTTTCGTTTTTTGGTAATGATTCTAATGTTCATGAGAATATGATGCTGCCTAAATTGGATACATTTGTTTTGCTTACAAATGAAGGGCCTAGCTTGGAGAAGGATGAACATTGGAGCAAGAACAAGCATGGAGATGATGGCATGCGCAAGGGGAACAAGAACGGAGTTACAAGTGATGATTTCAGGACTTTGAAGCCACCATAATGGGTGCATGAAGCCTTGGACGAAATATACAAGATGCCACTTCATAAATTTCGTCCCGAGGCTATTTTAGGTGCTGCGTCACCTTATTATTGGGCCAGGCCCATGTAATTTCGAAATACGTAAGTATAGGCTATTTTTAGAGTCCGTATGTGTGGGGAAACAAGAGATAGGGTTGATTTCGGACCCCTCCACCAAGGGCCACGAAATTCCCCCCCTCTTCCTCCATATATACAGCCCTTAGGGCATCGTTTAGACTTTGGGTTTTGTTTAGATTAAAAGTTCGCCATAGCTGCAACTTCGCGTACTTCGTTTGTGTTCAACGACCAGACAAAGGCGTCACAGAACCCCACCTTGATCAATAAAGCTTTCATCTTATATTCGCGATATCCAGATTGCAATCTCAGTTTCTTGCTTGTTCTTCGTTTGCTCGCAGGAAACAGACCCTCGTGGTCAGGTTGATCGTGCTCCGGCGTGGTCAATAACCTCTCGGAGTTGGTTTAGCGATTGCTAAGGCGCGACGTCCTCGCACGTTCGTAGTCGGATCGTCAAAGTCGACTTCCACCAAAGCAAAATCCACCATCTCATCGAAAGACGGGACACCTTTGCCTCTATCAAGTGGTATCAGATTTCCAGGTTGCTCGGTGAGATTTTACAGTTTTTCGTAGTTTAGATCGAGTCTGTTCTTCATACCTACAGTCCACGAAAAAGCCACCAAAAAAAATTAGGGTTAGTTCATCATATCCGAACCAATCTGAGCCTTTGCATAATCTTTTTAGGGTTTTGCTTTGTTGAATTTGCGGTTGCATCGTCGTGTCTAGTTGCTGGTCTTAGAGTCTAGTCTTTTAGGGTTTCGAGTTCTGGTCATAAGTTGTCACGCCGCCGCCGCACCATCATCATCGCCCCTGCCGTCTACCACCACCGCTCCGAATCCGTATCCATATACCACCACCAATCCGTGTCCATATACCACCACCGATCCATATCCATATACTACCACCGCTACCACCACCGTTGCCATATACCACCACCATATATCCACCACCAATCCGAGTTCTTTGCTTATTAGGTTTGTTTTCGGGATCCATCCAGATTCCGATTCGTGTTTCCTTGCCGGAGTCGGGTAGCCACGCTCCGTTTAGGCCCAAAATTTTTCGAAAACGCATTTTTCGAAAAAATTTCTGGCTGTCCTATTTTTAGGTGTTTCTGAGTGTTTTGAGACAGGTGCCATTATAGGAAGTTTTTTTTGACCCGTTTCCAGTTTTTGGGTCCGGGCAGCCAAAAAAAAAATTGGTCAAAAAAATTTCGTGCCCATCCTGTCAGTTTGAGTTAAGAAGAGTTTTGAGACACTCGCCATTATAGTGATTTTTCGCAAAAAAAAAAAGCAGCGCAAAAAAAAAGAGCGAAAAAAATAATTCCAGAGTGTGCTTTTCCCTTGTTTACGTGCCGCGCCGTGATTTTGTTAGTGTTCTAGGCTCGCGTCTCTAGCACAGTCTAGCCTAGGACCAGCACAGTACCGTCGTTGAGCGTTTATTCAACTTTGCATCTCTGAATTGATTATTGCTGACCCTTTTTGCTACCATATTATAAGCCTTCCCAGCTCCACATACATCTACGTCGTGCGTTTGACTCTCCCTGGTAATCGCTCTATCCAAGCTTTGAGAGTTTTTGACTACAACGGTTGCCGATCACCGCCTGCTGCTGGGTAAGAACTGGTAAGAATTTGAGATTTGCTTGACGGATTTGTGACACCCACCAACACCACTTGTTCGTAGTCTGTAGGATCATATTCTTGTGTGTTTCTATTGCTGCTAACCATGCCAGGATCACAAGCCGACGAGATTGACTGGGAGAATTTATCGAACAAGGAGCTTCATGATAAGTTTCAGCAAATGATGACTGAACAGGTGCAAGATGTGCTGAACAATTTTGAAGAGGCCATGGAGAAGATCACTGGCCTTGAGAAGACGTTCAAAACAAAGCTCGATAACAAGTTTAATGAATTGCTCGCGCGTCTTCCACCACCACCACCCGCTGCACCTAACGCACCTCTCCAACAACAACAACAACGACTACCTCCACGTCGCGAAGCAGACCTCCGCCGAGCAAGCCGTGTTCCTCTTGCGTTTGGCCAAACTGTTGGTGCTGCGGTTGATACTTCTGTGGCTCCTGCTGCTGATGCGGAGGAGGATGATTATGTGGGAGATTATGAGGATGAGGTTGATCAAAATCAACACTACATGCAGCCACCTGTACCACCACCAGCAGGTCGACCTCAGGTATATATTCGTAATGGTAGGCCTGCACCACCACCTCAGGTACGAGATGATGTCCATATTCCTAAACTGAAATTGAATATTCCACCATTTGAGGGTAGATATGTTCCTGATATATATCTTACTTGGGAGTTAGAAACTGAACAACGATTTACATGTTTACAATATCCTGAGGAGAGACGAGTTGCTGCTGCTGTTTGTGCTTTCACTAGTTTTGCATGTGTATGGTGGTCTGAACATTGTAGATTATATCCTATTCCAACTACTTGGGCTGCTTTGAAAACTGCTATGCGTACGCGTTGGGTTCCACCATATTATCAACGTGAATTGCTTCAAAAATTGCAGCGTTTAAGACAAGGGAAAAATTCTGTAGAAGAATATTATCAGGAATTACAAACTGGCATGATTAGTTGTGGTATTGTTGAGGAGAATGAAGCTATGCTTGCATGTTTTCTGGGTGGATTAAATAGAGAGATTCAGACCATTCTAGACTATAAGGAGTATACTAATATCACTCGTTTATTCCATCTTGCTTGTAAAGCTGAACGTGAAGTGCAGGATCGACAAGCATTGGGCCGAACTAACTTTTCTGCAGGCCGACCTTCATCATGGACACCACGTGCATCTTCTACTTCAACTGCACCAGCACCTCCATCAGGTGCCACCTCTAGCCGTGATACAAGAAAACAGGCACAACCACCATTATCTGCCAAGAGCGCACCTGCGGGGCCTGCACAGCGTTCTTCTTCTTCCATGGCATCAACAGGGCACACAAGTGATATTATTTGTCGTCGTTGTAAGGGAGGAGGTCATTATGCGAGAGAATGCAAATCTCCGCGTGTGATGATTGCTACCGCGGATGGTGGATATGAGTCCGCTAGTGACTATGATGAGGAGACTTTGGCTCTTATTACACGTGAAGAACATGGTGGAGATGATTCTGATCATGAGACGCAATACATGGCTCTTGAAGACGCTGACAGGTATGAATGTTTAGTTGCTCAACGTGTTTTGAGTGTGCAGGTCACACAAGCTGAGCAAAATCAGAGGCACAATTTGTTCCATACCAAGGGAGTTGTGAAGGAACGTTCTGTGCGCGTCATAATAGACGGAGGGAGCTGCAACAACTTGGCTAGCATGGAGATGGTGGAGAAGCTTTCTCTCACCACAAGACCACATCCACATCCTTACTACATCCAATGGTTCAACAACAGCGGCAAGGCTAAGGTAACACGTACTGTTCGTGTGCATTTTAGTATCTCTACATATGCTGATTATGTTGATTGTGATGTGGTACCTATGCAAGCATGTTCCTTATTACTTGGTAGACCATGGCAATTTGATAAAAATTCTGTACACCATGGTAGAAACAATCACTATACTCTTGTTCATAAGGATAAAAATATTACTTTGCTTCCTATGACTCCTGATTCCATTTTGAAAGATGATATTAATAGAGCTAATAAAGCACAACAGGAGAAGAATAAGAGTGAAAATCAGATTGTGGCAAAAGAATTTGAGCAACAAATGAAGCCTAATAATAAACCATCTAGTGTTGCTTCTGAAATTAAATTGAAAAGTGCATGTTTATTTGCCACCAAATCTGATATTGATGAGCTAGATTTCAGCAAATTTGTTTGCTATGCTTTTGTGTGCAAAGAGGCATTATTTTCATTCGAGGACGTGCCTTCCTCTTTGCCTCCTGCTGTCATGATGAGGACATGACTACCTTGGATATGACCAAAAATATTGCATATATGCATATTTGTCAGGTGATTTCTAGTGCAAACTATTCAATAATCTATTTGTGTTATCCAGAACAAAAATACTTCACACACTTTTGTGTTTTGTCTAATGGCAGGTGTATGGGACATTTGTACAATCCACATATGAAGATAAGGAAGAAAGAGATGTTTATTTGCTGTCCAAAAAGTTCTCTCACGTCACTTTTGGCCCAAGAGAAGATAGAGTCCAAGTCTCTCACGTTCTGGATTCAGATTCGGACTGCACAGACATACCTGACTCAAAACGCACACAAGTTTTTCATACGGACTCCGAATTGGGTGATTCTTTTTTTGTTGGAAACTAGATTTCGTGCACTTTCCAACCCAATTGGAATCACCTTCAAATTCGTCCAGAGCGTTGAGTTGTGGACGAAACAATCTGATGCTGCAGCAGAATCCGAGTCAAACTACAAGTCCAAAGGTGTTACATCACCTCCACTTGGGCCCATGAGCCTTGTACGACCTAGGGTTAGTTTTAGGCTGCCTTGGGACGTCCTCCCACCTCCTTGGCCGCCACCCCTTGCTCCTATATAAGTAGATCCATCTAGTAGCTTTTTCCTTGGGGATTTGTTTAGTTAAAAGTTAGCCAACGCAACTTCGTGTACTTCGTTTGTGTCCAACGACCAGACCAAGACCGCTTACGGATCCCCACCATTATCAATACCTCATATATATTTGCAATATTCAGATTGCTTTATCATATTCTTGCTCGTTCTTCGATTGCTTGCAGGAATAGACCTTCGTGGTCAGGCTGACCGTGCTTCCGGCATCGTCAGTAACCTCAGGAGATTGGTTTAGCGATTGCTAAGGCGCAACGTCGTGCACGTTTGTAGTCGAATCGTCAAAGTCGTCTCCACCAAATCGATAGTTATCATCTCATCGAAAGATCGGGACACCCCCGCCTCTATCAGACCTTCATCATGGACACCACGTGCATCTTCTACTTCAACTGCACCAGCACCTCCATCCGGTGCCACCTCCAGCCGTGATACAAGAAAACAGGCACAACCACCATTATCTGCCAAGAGCGCACCTGCGGGGCCTGCACAGCGTTCTTCTTCTTCCATGGCATCAACAGGGCACACAAGTGATATTATTTGTCGTCGTTGTAAGGGAGGAGGTCATTATGCGAGAGAATGCAAATCTCCGCGTGTGATGATTGCTACCGCGGATGGTGGATATGAGTCCGCTAGTGACTATGATGAGGAGACTTTGGCTCTTATTACACGTGAAGAACATGGTGGAGATGATTCTGATCATGAGACGCAATACATGGCTCCTGAAGACGCTGACAGGTATGAATGTTTAGTTGCTCAACGTGTTTTGAGTGTGCAGGTCACACAAGCTGAGCAAAATCAGAGGCACAATTTGTTCCATACCAAGGGAGTTGTGAAGGAACGTTCTGTGCGCGTTATAATAGACGGAGGGAGCTGCAACAACTTGGCTAGCATGGAGATCGTGGAGAAGCTTTCTCTCACCACAAGACCACATCCACATCCTTACTACATCCAATGGTTCAACAACAGCGGCAAGGTTAAGGTAACACGTACTGTTCGTGTGCATTTTAGTATCTCTACATATGCTGATTATGTTGATTGTGATGTGGTACCTATGCAAGCATGTTCCTTATTACTTGGTAGACCATGGCAATTTGATAAAAATTCTGTACACCATGGTAGAAACAATCACTATACTCTTGTTCATAAGGATAAAAATATTACTTTGCTTCCTATGACTCCTGATTCCATTTTGAAAGATGATATTAATAGAGCTAATAAAGCAAAACAGGAGACGATTAAGAGTGAAAATCAGATTGTGGCAAAAGAATTTGAGCAACAAATGAAGTCTAATAATAAATCATCTAGTGTTGCTTCTGAAATTAAATTGAAAAGTGCATGTTTATTTGCCACCAAATCTGATATTGATGAGCTAGATTTCAGCAAATCTGTTTGCTATGCTTTTGTGTGCAAAGAGGCATTATTTTCATTCGAGGACGTGCCTTCCTCTTTGCCTCCTGCTGTCACTAACATTTTGCAGGAGTTCGCTGACGTCTTTCCACAAGACGTGCCACCGGGATTACCGCCTATTCGAGGGATTGAGCATCAGATTGACTTAATTCCGGGTGCTTCACTGCCAAACCGTGCACCATACCGTACCAATCCAGAGGAGACAAAGGAGATTATGCGCCAAGTACAAGAGCTTCTCGACAAAGGTTATATACGCGAATCCCTTAGTCCTTGTGCTGTTCCTATTATTCTAGTGCCGAAAAAGGATGGTACATCATGTATGTGTGTTGATTGTAGAGGCATTAATAATATTACTATTCGTTATCGTCACCCTATTCCTAGGCTAGATGATATGCTTGATGAATTGAGTGGCTCTACAATATTCTCCAAAGTTGATTTGCGTAGTGGCTACCATCAAATTCGTATGAAATTGGGAGATGAATGGAAAACAGCATTTAAAACTAAGTTTGGATTATATGAGTGGTTAGTCATGCCTTTTGGGTTAACTAATGCACCTAGTACTTTCATGAGATTAATGAACGAAGTTTTACGTGCTTTCATTGGACTATTTGTGGTAGTTTACTTTGATGACATACTGATTTATAGCAGATCTTTGGAAGAACATTTGGAACATTTACGTGCTGTTTTTATTGCTCTACGTGATGCACGTTTGTTTGGTAACCTTGGGAAGTGCACCTTTTGCACCGACCGAGTATCTTTTCTTGGCTATGTTGTTACTCCACAGGGAATTGAAGTTGACAAAGCCAAGATTGAAGCTATTGAGAGTTGGCCGCAGCCCAAAACGGTCACACAAGTGAGGAGTTTTCTTGGCCTCTCTGGATTCTATAGGCGTTTTGTGAGAGATTCAGCACCATTGCTGCACCTCTAAACGAGCTTACAAAGAAGGATGTGCCTTTTGTTTGGGGTACCGCACAGGAAGAAGCCTTCACGGTATTGAAAGATAAGTTGACACATGCTCCTTTACTCCAACTTCCTGATTTTAATAAGACTTTTGAGCTTGAATGTGATGCTAGTGGAATTGGATTAGGAGGTGTGTTATTACAAGATGGCAAACCTGTTGCATACTTTTCTGAAAAATTGAGTGGGCCTAGTCTGAATTATTCTACTTATGATAAAGAATTATATGCTCTTGTTCGGACTTTAGAAACATGGCAACATTATTTATGGCCCAAAGAATTTGTTATACATTCTGATCATGAATCTTTGAAACATATTAAAAGTCAAGCTAAACTGAATCGTAGACATGCTAAATGGGTTGAATTCATTGAGACTTTCCCTGAGTGTTTTTTTTTGCGCAAATCAAAGTTAATGCCACGTGCTGATTGTCCCTTTAAGGTGTTAGAGAAAATAAATGATAATGCATATAAACTTGAGCTGCCTGCAGATTTTGGGGTTAGTCCCACTTTTAACATTGCAGATTTGAAGCCTTATTTGGGTGAGGAAGATGAACTTCCGTCGAGGACGACTTCATTTCAAGAAGGGGAGGATGATGAGGACATCAATACAATTGTTACACCCACAGCCCCTGCTGCTATACATACTGGACCAATTACTAGAGCTCGTGCACGCCAACTAAATTACCAGGTACTTTCGTTTCTTGGTAATGATTCTAATGTTTATGAGAATATGATGCTGCCTAAATTGGATACATTTGTTTTGCTTACAAATGAAGGGCCTAGCTTGGAGAAGGATGAACATTGGGGCAAGAACAAGCATGGAGATGATGGCATGCGCAAGGGAAACAAGAACGGAGTTACAAGTGATGATTTCAGGACTTTGAAGCCACCATAATGGGTGCATGAAGCCTTGGACGAAATATACAAGATGCCACTTCATAAATTTCGTCCCGAGGCTATTTTAGGTGTTGCGTCACCTTATTATTGGGCCAGGCCCATGTAATTTCGAAATACATAAGTATAGGCTATTTTTAGAGTCCGTATGTGTGGGGAAACAAGAGATAGGGTTGATTTCGGACCCCTCCACCAAGGGCCACGAAATTCCCCCCCTCTTCCTCCATATATGCAGCCCTTAGGGCATCGTTTAGACTTTGGGTTTTGTTTAGATTAAAAGTTCGCCATAGCTGCAACTTCGCGTACTTCGTTTGTGTTCAACGACCAGACAAAGGCGTCACAGAACCCCACCTTGATCAATAAAGCTTTCATCTTATATTCGCAATATCCAGATTGCAATCTTAGTTTCTTGCTTGTTCTTCGTTTGCTCGCAGGAAACAGACCCTCGTGGTCAGGTTGATCGTGCTCCGGCGTGGTCAATAACCTCTCGGAGTTGGTTTAGCGATTGCTAAGGCGCGACGTCCTCGCACGTTCGTAGTCGGATCGTCAAAGTCGACTTCCACCAAAGCGAAATCCACCATCTCATCGAAAGACGGGACACCTTTGCCTCTATCAAGTGGTATCAGATTTCCAGGTTGCTCGGTGAGATTTTACAGTTTTTTAGTAGTTTAGATCGAGTCTGTTCTTCATACCTATAGTCCACGAAAAAGCCACAAACTGTAGGATCATATTCTTGTGTGTTTCTATTGCTGCTAACCATGCCAGGATCACAAGCCGACGAGATTGACTAGGAGAATTTATCGAACAAGGAGCTTCATGATAAGTTTCAGCAAATGATGACTGAACAGGTGCAAGATGTGCTGAACAATTTTGAAGAGGCCATGGAGAAGATCACTGGCCTTGAGAAGACGTTCGAAACAAAGCTCGATAACAGATTTAATGAATTGCTCGCGCGTCTTCCACCACCACCACCCGCTGCACCTAACGCACCTCTCCAACAACAACAACAACGACTACCTCCACGTCGCGAAATAGACCTTCGCCGAGCGAGCCGTGTTCCTCTTGCGTTTGGCCAAACTGTTGGTGCTGCTGTTGATACTTCTGTGGCTCCTGCTACTGCTGTTGCTGGTACCCAGGAGGAGGATGAGTATGCGGGCGATTATGAGGATGAGGTTGATCAAAATCAGATCTACGAGCAGCCACCAGCACCACCACCAGCAGGTCGACCTCAGGTATATATTCGTAATGGTAGGCCTGCACCACCACCTCAGGTACGAGATGATGTCCATATTCCTAAACTGAAATTGAATATTCCACCATTTGAGGGTAGATATGTTCCTGATATATATCTTACTTGGGAGTTAGAAACTGAACAACGATTTACATGTTTACAATATCCTGAGGAGAGACGAGTTGCTGCTGCTGTTTGTGCTTTCACTAGTTTTGCATGTGTATGGTGGTCTGAACATTGTAGATTATATCCTATTCCAACTAGTTGGGCTGCTTTGAAAACTGCTATGCGTACGCATTGGGTTCCACCATATTATCAACGTGAATTGCTTCAAAAATTGCAGCGTTTAAGACAAGGGAAAAATTCTGTAGAAGAATATTATCAGGAATTACAAACTGGCATGATTAGATGTGGTATTGTTGAGGAGAATGAAGCTATGCTTGCATGTTTTCTGGGTGGATTAATGATGAGGACATCAATACAATTGTTACACCCACAGCCCCTGCTGCTATACATACTGGACCAATTACTAGAGCTCGTGCACGCCAACTAAATTACCAGGTACTTTCGTTTCTTGGTAATGATTCTAATGTTCATGAGAATATGATGCTGCCTAAATTGGATACATTTGTTTTGCTTACAAATGAAGGGCCTAGCTTGGAGAAGGATGAACATTGGAGCAAGAACAAGCATGGAGATGATGGCATGCGCAAGGGAAACAAGAACGGAGTTACAAGTGATGATTTCAGGACTTTGAAGCCACCATAATGGGTGCATGAAGCCTTGGACGAAATATACAAGATGCCACTTCATAAATTTCGTCCCGAGGCTATTTTAGGTGCTGCGTCACCTTATTATTGGGCCAGGCCCATGTAATTTCGAAATACATAATTATAGGCTATTTTTAGAGTCCGTATGTGTGGGGAAACAAGAGATAGGGTTGATTTCGGACCCCTCCACCAAGGGCCACGAAATTCCCCCCCTCTTCCTCCATATATACAGCCCTTAGGGCATCGTTTAGACTTTGGGTTTTGTTTAGATTAAAAGTTCGCCATAGCTGCAACTTCGCGTACTTCGTTTGTGTTCAACGACCAGACAAAGGCGTCACAGAACCCCACCTTGATCAATAAAGCTTTCATCTTATATTCGCGATATCCAGATTGCAATCTCAGTTTCTTGCTTGTTCTTCGTTTGCTCGCAGGAAACAGACCCTCGTGGTCAGGTTGATCGTGCTCCGGCGTGGTCAATAACCTCTCGGAGTTGGTTTAGCGATTGCTAAGGCACGACGTCCTCGCACGTTCGTAGTCGGATCGTCAAAGTCGACTTCCACCAAAGCGAAATCCACCATCTCATCGAAAGACGGGACACCTTAGCCTCTATCATTTACTCTCTGACATACATCACAAACTGCTACATACTCCGCAATACCTTCTTCATTCCGGTCCACCAGAAAATATCCTTCAAATCCAGATACATCTTGGTATTTCCTGGGTGAATCGAATATGGTGAATCATGGGCATCTTGCAGAATCAACTTCCTGATCTCTGGGTCATTGGGCACATAGACACGGTCTTCAAACCATAGGGTATCGTGCTCATCCTCATGAAATCCTTTAGCTTTTCCTTTGCTCATTTTCCCCTTAATAGAAGAAATATCCTTGTCAGTCTTCTGGGCTTCTCTGATCTTATCCATCAGAGTAGAGTGAATCTCCAATGCTTCTACATAGCCTCCCGGAACTATCTCCAAACATAGCTCACAAGATTCTCGGCTAACTCTCTTGGTAAATCTCCTGTCATTAGGGTGTTGACATGGCTTTTATGGCTCAATGCGTCAGCTACTACGTTAGCCTTTCCGGGATGATAATGCAATCTCATATCATAATCCTTAATGAGCTCCAACCATCTCCTCTGCCTGAGATTTAACTCCTTCTGCGTGAAGATATACTTCAAACTCTTGTGATCCGTGTATACCTCACAATTGTTTCCAATGAGAAAATTTCTCCAAGTCTTCAACGCATGCACTACGGCTGCTAAATCCAAATCATGCGTGGCATAATTCAACTCATGAGGCTTAAGCTGTCGTGAGGCATATGAAACAACTCTTCCTTGCTGCATAAGCACTGCTCCAAGTACTCGATGTGAAGCTTCACAATACACCTCATAATCCTTGGTCTGATCTGGCAAAATCAACACAGGTGATGTAACCAAACGTTTCTTCAACTCCTGGAAACTAGCCTCACATTCTTCAGTCCATTTGAACTTGGTATCTTTCTTCAACAATTCCGTCATAGGCTTCGCAATCTTTGAGAAGTTTTCAATGAATCTCCGATAGTATCCTGCGAGTCCAAGAAAACTCCGGATCTCTCCAACTGTTGTTGGGGCTTCCCAATTTGTCACAGTGTCAACCTTAGTGGGATCTACTGCTATACCTTCTCCAGATATAACGTGTCCGAGGAATCCAACTTCCTTCAACCAAAACTCACATTTGCTAAACTTGGCATATAACTGATGTTCTCTGAGCTTTCCAAGTACCAAACGCAAATGCTCCTTATGCTCCTCTTCATTCTTCGAGTAAACTAGGATATCATCAATGAACTGAAGGAAATATGCCCTAGAGGCAATAATAAAGTTATTATTTATTTCCTTATATCATGATAAATGTTTGTTATTCATGCTAGAATTGTATTAACCGGAAACATAATACATGTGTGAATACATAGACAAACAGAGTGTCACTAGTATGCCTCTACTTGACTAGCTCGTTAATCAAAGATGGTTATGTTTCCTAACCATGAACAAAGAGTTGTTATTTGATTAACGGGATCACATCATTAGGTGAATGATCTGATTGACATGACCCATTCCATTAGCTTAGCACCCGATCGTTTAGTATGTTGCTATTGCTTTCTTCATGACTTATACATGTTCCTATGACTATGAGATTATGCAACTCCCGTTTGCCAGAGGAACACTTTGTGTGCTACCAAACGTCACAACGTAAATGGGTGATTATAAAGGTGCTCTACAGGTGTCTCCAAAGGTACATGTTGGGTTGGCGTATTTCAAGATTAGGATTTGTCACTCCGATTGTCGGAGAGGTATCTCTGGGTCCTCTCGGTAATACACATCACATAAGCCTTGCAAGCAATGCAACTAATGAGTTAGTTGTGAGATGATGTATTACGGAACGAGTAAAGAGACTTGCCGGTAACAAGATTGAACTAGGTATGGGATACTGACGATCGAATCTCGGGCAAGTAACATACCGATGACAAAGGGAACAACGTATGTTGTTATGCGGTCTGACCGATAAAGATCTTCGTAGAATATGTAGGAGCCAATATGAGCATCCAGGTTCTGCTATTGGTTATTGACCGGAGACGTGTCTCGGTCATGTCTACATTGTTCTCGAACCCGTAGGGTCCGCATGCTTAAGGTTACGATGACAGTTATATTATGAGTTTATGCATTTTGATTTACCGAAGGTTGTTCGGAGTCCCGGATGTGATCACGGACATGACGAGGAGTCTCGAAATGGTCGAGACATAAAGATTGATATATTGGACGACTATATTCGGACACCGGAAGTGTTCCGGGGAAGTTTCGGATAAAACCGGAGCACCGGGGGGTTACCGGAACCCACCGGGGGGTTAATGGGCCTCATGGGCCTAAAGTGGAGAAGAGGAGGGGCTGCCAGGGCAGGCCGCGCGCCCCCTCTCCCCCTAGTCCGAATTGGACAAGGAGGGAGGGGCGGCGCCCCCCCTTTTCCTTCTCTCCTTCCCCCTCTCCTACTTGGACAAGGAAAGGGAGGGGAGTCCTACTCCCGGTAGGAGTAGGACTCCTCCTGCGCGCCTCCTACTAGGGCCGGCCGCACCCCCCCCCCCTTGGATCCTTTATATACGGAGGCAAAGGGGCACCCCTAGAGACAAGTTGATCCACGTGATCATACTCTTAGCCGTGTGCGGTGCCCCCTTCCACCATAGTCCTCGATAATATTGTAGCGGTGCTTAGGCGAAGCCCTGCGACGGTAGTGCATCAAGATCGTCACCACGCCGTCGTGTTGACGGAACTCTTCCCCGACACTTTGCTGGATCGGAGTCCGGGGATCATCATCGAGCTGAACGTGTGCTAGAACTCAGAGGTGTCGTAGTTTCGGAGCTTGATCGGTCGGGCCATGAAGACGTATGACTACATCAACCAAACGCTTCCGTTGTCGATCTACAAGGGTATGTAGATCACACTCTCCCCTCTCGTTGCTATGCATCACCATGATCTTGCGTGTGTGTAGGAATTTTTTTTAAATTACTACGTTCCCCAACAATGGCATCCGAGCCTAGGTTTTATATGTTGATGTTATATGCACGAGTAGAACACAAGTGAGTTGTGGGCGATATAAGTCATACTGCTTACCAGCATGTCATACTTCGGTTCGGCGGTATTGTTGGACGAAGCGATGATGAGGACATCAATACAATTGTTACACCCACAGCCCCTGCTGCTATACATACTGGACCAATTACTAGAGCTCGTGCACGCCAACTAAATTACCAGGTACTTTCGTTTCTTGGTAATGATTCTAATGTTCATGAGAATATGATGCTGCCTAAATTGGATACATTTGTTTTGCTTACAAATGAAGGGCCTAGCTTGGAGAAGGATGAACATTGGAGCAAGAACAAGCATGGAGATGATGGCATGCGCAAGGGGAACAAGAACAGAGTTACAAGTGATGATTTCAGGACTTTGAAGCCACCATAATGGGTGCATGAAGCCTTGGACGAAATATACAAGATGCCACTTCATAAATTTCGTCCCGAGGCTATTTTAGGTGCTGCGTCACCTTATTATTGGGCCAGGCCCATGTAATTTCGAAATACATAAGTATAGGCTATTTTTAGAATCCGTATGTGTGGGGAAATAAGAGATAGGGTTGATTTCGGACCCCTCCACCAAGGGCCACGAAATTCCCCCCTCTTCCTCCATATATACAGCCCTTAGGGCATCGTTTAGACTTTGGGTTTTGTTTAGATTAAAATTTCGCCATAGCTGCAACTTCGCGTACTCCGTTTGTGTTCAACGACCAGACAAAGGCGTCACAGAACCCCACCTTGATCAATAAAGCTTTCATCTTATATTCGCAATATCCAGATTGCAATCTCAGTTTCTTGCTTGTTCTTCGTTTGCTCGCAGGAAACAGACCCTCGTGGTCAGGTTGATCGTGCTCCGGCGTGGTCAATAACCTCTCGGAGTTGGTTTAGCGATTGCTAAGGCGCGACGTCCTCGCACGTTCGTAGTCGGATCGACAAAGTCGACTTCCACCAAAGCGATATCCATCATCTCATCGAAAGACGGGACACCTTTGCCTCTATCAAGTGGTATCAGAGCCAGGTTGCTCGGTGAGATTTTACAGTTTTTCGTAGTTTAGATCGAGTCTGTTCTTCATACCTACAGTCCACGAAAAAGCCACAAAAAAATTAGGGTTAGTTCATCATATCCGAACCAATCTGAGCCTTTGCATAATCTTTTTAGGGTTTTGCTTTGTTGAATTTGCGGTTGCATCGTCGGTCTAGTTGCTGGTCTTAGAGTCTAGTCTTTTAGAGTTTCGAGTTCTGGTCATAAGTTGTCACGCCGCCGCCGCACCATCATCATCGCCCCTGCCATCTACCACCACCGCTCCGAATCCGTATCCATATACCACCACCAATCCTTGTCCATATACCACCACCGATCCATATCCATATACTACCACCGCTACCACCACCGCTGCCATATACCACCACCATCTATCCACCACCAATCCGAGTTCCTTGCTTATTAGGTTTGTTTTCGAGATCCATCTAGTTTCCGATTCGTGTTTCCTTGCCGGAGTAGGTTTCGGGAAACCACACTCCGTTTAGGCCCAAAATTTTTCGAAAACGCATTTTTCGAAAAAAATTCTGGCTATCCTATTTTTAGGTGTTTCTGAGTGTTTTGAGACAGGTGCCATTATAGGAAGTTTTTTTTTGACCCGTTTCCAGTTTTTGGGTTCGGGCAGTCGGAAAAAAAAAATTTGGTCGAAAAAAAAATTTCGTGCCCATCCTGTCAGTTTGACCTAGGAAGAGTTTTGAGACACTCGCCATTATAGTGATTTTTCGCAAAAAAAAAGAGCGACAAAAATTTCAGAGTGTGCTTTTCCCTTGTTTACGTGCCGCGCCGTGATTTTGTTGGTGTTCTAGGCTCGCGTCTCTAGCACAGTCTAGCCTAGGACCAGCACAGTACCGTCGTTGAGCGTTTATTCAACTTTGCATCTCTGAATTGATTATTGCTGACCCTTTTTGCTACCATACTATAAGCCTTCCCAGCTCCACATACATCTACGTCGTGTGTTTGACTCTCCCTGGTAATCGCTCTATCCAAGCTTTGAGAGTTTTTGACTACAACGGTTGCCGATCACCGCCTGCTGCTGGGTAAGAACTGGTAAGAATTTGAGATTTGCTTGACGGATTTGTGATACACCACCACCACTTCTTAGTAGTCTGTAGGATCATATTCTTGTGTGTTTCTATTGCTGCTAACCATGCCAGGATCACAAGCCGACGAGATTGACTGGGAGAACTTATCGAACAAGGAGCTTCATGATAAGTTTCAGCAAATGATGACTGAACAGGTACAAGATGTGCTGAACAATTTTGAAGAGGCCATGGAGAAGATCACTGGCCTTGAGAAGACGTTCGAAACAAAGCTCGATAACAGATTTAACGAACTGCTTGCGCGTCTTCCACCACCGGCTGCACCTGTCGCACCTCTGCAACAACAACAACTACGCCCCGTTCCGAATCAGTATGGACGAGCACAGCGTGTTCCTATTGAGCCAGGACAAAATTCTGGTGCCGCTGCTACTGTTGTTGGTGCTTCTTCGGCTCCTGCTACTGCTGCTGCTGGTACCCAGGAGGATGATGAGTATGCGGGCGATTATGAGGATGAGGTTGATCAAAATCAGATCTACGAGCAGCCACCAGCACCACCACCAGCAGGTCGACCTCAGGTATATATTCGTAATGGTAGGCCTGCACCACCACCTCAGGTACGAGATGATGTCCATATTCCTAAACTGAAATTGAATATTCCACCATTTGAGGGTAGATATGTTCCTGATATATATCTTACTTGGGAGTTAGAAACTGAACAACGATTTACATGTTTACAATATCCTGAGGAGAGACGAGTTGCTGCTGCTGTTTGTGCTTTCACTAGTTTTGCATGTGTATGGTGGTCTGAACATTGTAGATTATATCCTATTCCAACTAGTTGGGCTGCTTTGAAAACTGCTATGCGTACGCATTGGGTTCCACCATATTATCAACGTGAATTGCTTCAAAAATTGCAGCGTTTAAGACAAGGGAAAAATTCTGTAGAAGAATATTATCAGGAATTACAAACTGGCATGATTAGATGTGGTATTGTTGAGGAGAATGAAGCTATGCTTGCATGTTTTCTGGGTGGATTAATGATGAGGACATCAATACAATTGTTACACCCACAGCCCCTGCTGCTATACATACTGGACCAATTACTAGAGCTCGTGCACGCCAACTAAATTACCAGGTACTTTCGTTTCTTGGTAATGATTCTAATGTTCATGAGAATATGATGCTGCCTAAATTGGATACATTTGTTTTGCTTACAAATGAAGGGCCTAGCTTGGAGAAGGATGAACATTGGAGCAAGAACAAGCATGGAGATGATGGCATGCGCAAGGGAAACAAGAACGGAGTTACAAGTGATGATTTCAGGACTTTGAAGCCACCATAATGGGTGCATGAAGCCTTGGACGAAATATACAAGATGCCACTTCATAAATTTCGTCCCGAGGCTATTTTAGGTGCTGCGTCACCTTACTATTGGGCCAGGCCCATGTAATTTCGAAATACATAAGTATAGGCTATTTTTAGAGTCCGTATGTGTGGGGAAACAAGAGATAGGGTTGATTTCGGACCCCTCCACCAAGGGCCACGAAATTCCCCCCCTCTTCCTCCATATATACAGCCCTTAGGGCATCGTTTAGACTTTGGGTTTTGTTTAGATTAAAAGTTCGCCATAGCTGCAACTTCGCGTACTTCGTTTGTGTTCAACGACCAGACAAAGGCGTCACAGAACCCCACCTTGATCAATAAAGCTTTCATCTTATATTCGCAATATCCAGATTGCAATCTTAGTTTCTTGCTTGTTCTTCGTTTGCTCGCAGGAAACAGACCCTCGTGGTCAGGTTGATCGTGCTCCGGCGTGGTCAATAACCTCTCGGAGTTGGTTTAGCGATTGCTAAGGCGCGACGTCCTCGCACGTTCGTAGTCGGATCGTCAAAGTCGACTTCCACCAAAGCGATATCCATCATCTCATCGAAAGATCGGGACCCTCGCCTCTATCATTTTTAAAATCAATTCAGCACGTTGTTTAGCATCAAAATTAACCTTCTCCGAAGATGGAAGAGGCAACAAATCAATAGGTGCATGAGGTAGGAAACCATACACAACTTCAAAAGGGCACATCTTAGTAGTAGAATGCAATGAACGATTATAAGCAAATTCAATATGAGGCAAGCATTCCTCCCACATTTTCTTATTATTCTTCAAAACAGCCCTAAGCATAGTAGACAACGTTCTATTGACTACTTCAGTTTGTCCATCAGTTTGGGGGTGACAAGTAGTACTAAAAAGCAGTTTAGTCCCCAACTTAGCCCATAAACATCTCCAAAAGTGGCTAAGAAATTTAGTATCACGATCTGAAACAATAGTATTTGGCACACCATGCAAGCGAATAATTTCACGAAAGAACAAATCAACAACATTAACAGCATCATCGCTTTTATGACATGGTATAAAGTGTGCCATTTTCGAGAATCTATCCACGACAACAAATATGCTATCCCTCCCCTTCTTTGTTCTAGGTAAACCTAAAACAAAGTCCATAGATATATCCTCCCAAGGAACACTAGGTACAGGCAAAGGCATATATAAACCATGAGGATTGAGTCGTGACTTAGCTTTTTGACATATAGTGCATCGAGCAATAAAACGCTCAACATCCCGTCTCATCTTTGGCCAAAAGAAATGTGTAGCAAGTACGTCCTCCGTCTTCTTCACGCCAAAGTGTCCCATTAATCCTCCTCCATGCGCCTCCTGCAACAACAAAAGACGAACGGAGCTAGCTGGAATGCATAGCTTGTAAGCACGAAACACAAATCCATCGTTAACGACAAACTTGTTCCACATTCTTCCTTCTTTACAATTCTGCATTACATCTTTAAAATTAGCATCATGCACATATTGATCTTTGATGGTCTCCAAACCAAATATTTTGAAGTCAAGTTGTGAAAGCATAGTATAGCGACGAGACAATGCATCAGCAATAACATTTTCTTTTCCCTTCTTGTGTTTAATGACATAAGGGAAAGTCTCAATGAATTCAACCCATTTAGCATGTCTACGATTCAGTTTAGCTTGACTTTTAATATGTTTCAAAGATTCATGATCAGAATGTATAACAAATTCTTTGGGCCATAAATAATGTTGCCATGTTTCTAAAGTCCAAACAAGAGCATATAATTCTTTATCATAAGTAGAATAATTCAGACTAGGCCCACTCAATTTTTCAGAAAAGTATGCAACAGGTTTGCCATCTTGTAATAACACACCGCCTAATCCAATTCCACTAGCATCACATTCAAGCTCAAAAGTCTTATTAAAATCAGGAAGTTGGAGTAAAGGAGCATGTGTCAACTTATCTTTCAATACCGAGAAGGCTTCTTCCTGTGCGGTACCCCAAAGAAAAGGCACATCTTTCTTTGTAAGCTCATTGAGAGGTGCAGCAATGGTGCTGAAATCTCTCACAAAACGCCTATAGAATCCAGCGAGGCCAAGAAAACTCCTCACGTGTGTGACCGTTTTGGGCTGCGGCCAACTCTCAATAGCTTCAATCTTTGCTTTATCAACTTCAATTCCCTGTGGAGTAACAACATAGCCAAGAAAAGATACTCGGTCGGTGCAAAAGGTGCACTTCCCAAGGTTACCAAACAAACGTGCATCACGTAGAGCAATAAAAATAGCACATAAATGTTCCAAATGTTCTTCCAAAGATTTGCTATAAATCAATATGTCATCAAAGTAAACTACCACAAATCGTCCAATGAAAGCACATAAAACTTCGTTCATTAATCTCATGAAAGTACTAGGTGCATTAGTTAACCCAAAAGGCATGACTAACCACTCGTATAATCCAAACTTAGTTTTAAATGCTGTTTTCCATTCATCTCCCAATTTCATACGAATTTGATGGTATCCACTACGCAAATCAACTTTGGAGAATATTGTAGAGCCACTCAATTCATCAAGCATACCATCGAGCCTAGGAATTGATGAGGACATCAATACAATTGTTACACCCACAGCCCCTGCTGCTATACATACTGGACCAATTATGATGAGGACATCAATACAATTGTTACACCCACAGCCCCTGCTGCTATACATACTGGACCAATTACTAGAGCTCGTGCACGCCAACTAAATTACCAGGTACTTTCGTTTCTTGGTAATGATTCTAATGTTCATGAGAATATGATGCTGCCTAAATTGGATACATTTGTTTTGCTTACAAATGAAGGGCCTAGCTTGGAGAAGGATGAACATTGGAGCAAGAACAAGCATGGAGATGATGGCATGCGCAAGGGGAACAAGAACGGAGTTACAAGTGATGATTTCAGGACTTTGAAGCCACCATAATGGGTGCATGAAGCCTTGGACGAAATATACAAGATGCCACTTCATAAATTTCGTCCCGAGGCTATTTTAGGTGCTGCGTCACCTTATTATTGGGCCAGGCCCATGTAATTTCGAAATACATAAGTATAGGCTATTTTTAGAGTGCGTATGTGTGGGGAAACAAGAGATAGGGTTGATTTCGGACCCCTCCACCAAGGGCCACGAAATTCCCCCCTCTTCCTCCATATATACAGCCCTTAGGGCATCGTTTAGACTTTGGGTTTTGTTTAGATTAAAAGTTCGCCATAGCTGCAACTTCGCGTACTTCGTTTGTGTTCAACGACCAGACAAAGGCGTCACAGAACCCCACCTTGATCAATAAAGCTTTCATCTTATATTTGCAATATCCAGATTGCAATCTCAGTTTCTTGCTTGTTCTTCGTTTGCTCGCAGGAAACAGACCCTCGTGGTCAGGTTGATCGTGCTCCGGCGTGGTCAATAACCTCTCGGAGTTGGTTTAGCGATTGCTAAGGCGCGACGTCCTCGCACGTTCGTAGTCGGATCGTCAAAGTCGACTTCCACCAAAGCGAAATCCACCATCTCATCGAAAGACGGGACACCTTTGCCTCTATCATCATCATATCCGAACCAATCTGAGCCTTTGCATAATCTTTTTAGGGTTTTGCTTTGTTGAATTTGCGGTTGCATCGTCGTGTCTAGTTGCTGGTCTTAGAGTCTAGTCTTTTAGAGTTTCGAGTTCTGGTCATAAGTTGTCACGCCGCCGCCGCACCATCATCATCACCCCTGCCATCTACCACCACCGCTTATCCGCCACCGCTTCGAATCCGTATCCATATACCACCACAGCTGTCATATACCACCACCGCTGCCATCTACCACCATATATCCACCACCAATCCGAGTTCTTGTCATATTAGGTTTGTTTTCGAGATCCATCTAGATTCCGATTCGTGTTTCCTTGCCGGAGTAGGTTTCGAAAAAAAAAAGAGTCGGGTAGCCACGATCCGTTTAGGCCCAAAATTTTTCGAAAACGCATTTTTCGAAAAAATTTCTGGCTATCCTATTTTTAGGTGTTTCTGAGTGTTTTGAGACAGGTGCCATTATAGGAAGTTTTTTTGACCCGTTTCCAGTTCTTGGGTCCGGGCAGTCAAAAAAAAAATTGGTCAAAAAAAAATTTCTTGCCCATCCTGTCAGTTTGAGCTAAGAAGAGTTTTGAGACACTCGCCATTATAGTGATTTTTCGCAAAAAAAACAGCGCAAAAAAAAGAGCGCAAAAAAAAAAAGAGCGAAAAAAAAATTCCAGAGTGTGCTTTTCCCTTGTTTACGTGCCGCGCCGTGATTTTGTTAGTGTTCTAGGCTCGCGTCTCTAGCACAGTCTAGCCTAGGACCAGCACAGTACCGTCGTTCAGCGTTTATTCAACTTTGCATCTCTGAATTGATTATTGCTGACCCTTTTTGCTACCATATTATAAGCCTTCCCAGCTCCACATACATCTACGTCGTGCGTTTGACTCTCCCTGGTAATCGCTCTATCCAAGCTTTGAGAGTTTTTGACTACAACGGTTGCCGATCACCGCCTGCTGCTGGGTAAGAACTGGTAAGAATTTGAGATTTGCTTGACGGATTTGTGACACCCACCACCACCACTTGTTCGTAGTCTGTAGGATCATATTCTTGTGTGTTTCTATTGCTGCTAACCATGCCAGGATCACAAGCCGACGAGATTGACTGGGAGAATTTATCGAACAAGGAGCTTCATGACAAGTTTCAGCAAATGATGACTGAACAGGTGCAAGATGTGCTGAACAATTTTGAAGAGGCCATGGAGAAGATCACTGGCTTTGAGAAGACGTTCGAAACAAAGCTCGATAACAAGTTTAATGAATTGCTCGCGCGTCTTCCACCACCACCACCCGCTGCAGCTAACGCACCTCTCCAACAACAACAACAACAACAACAACAACGACTACCTCCACGTCGCGAAGCAGACCTCCGCCGAGCAAGCCGTGTTCCTCTTGCGTTTGGCCAAACTGTTGGTGCTGCTGTTGATACTTCTGTGGCTCCTGCTGCTGATGCGGAGGAGGATGATTATGTGGGAGACTATGAGGATGAGGTTGATCAAAATCAACACTACGTGCAGCCACCTGTACCACCACCAGCAGGTCGACCTCAGGTATATATTCGTAATGGTAGGCCTGCACCACCACCTCAGGTACGAGATGATGTCCATATTCCTAAACTGAAATTGAATATTCCACCATTTGAGGGTAGATATGTTCCTGATATATATCTTACTTGGGAGTTAGAAACTGAACAACGATTTACATGTTTACAATATCCTGAGGAGAGACGAGTTGCTGCTGCCGTTTGTGCTTTCACTAATTTTGCATGTGTATGGTGGTCTGAACATTGTAGATTATATCCTATTCCAACTACTTGGGCTGCTTTGAAAACTGCTATGCGTACGCGTTGGGTTCCACCATATTATCAACGTGAATTGCTTCAAAAATTGCAGCGTTTAAGACAAGGGAAAAATTCTGTAGAAGAATATTATCAGGAATTACAAACTGGCTTGATTAGATGTGGTATTGTTGAGGAGAATGAAGCTATGCTTGCACGTTTTCTGGGTGGATTAAATAGAGAGATTCAGACCATTCTAGACTATAAGGAGTATACTAATATCACTCGTTTATCCCATCTTGCTTGTAAAGCTGAACGTGAAGTGCAGGATCGACAAGCATTGGGGCGAACTAACTTTTCTGCAGGCCGACCTTCATCATGGACACCACGTGCATCTTCTACTTCCACAGCACCAGCACCTCCATCCGGTGCCACCTCCAGCCGTGATACAAGAAAACAGGCACAACCACCATTATCTGCCAAGAGCGCACCTGCGGGGCCTGCACAGCGTTCTTCTTCTTCCATGGCATCAACAGGGCACACAAGTGATATTATTTGTCGTCGTTGTAAGGGAGGAGGTCATTATGCGAGGGAATGCAAATCTCCGCGTGTGATGATTGCTACCGCGGATGGTGGATATGAGTCCGCTAGTGACTATGATGAGGAGACATTGGCTCTTATTACACGTGAAGAACATGGTGGAGATGATTCTGATCATGAGACGCAATACATGGCTCCTGAAGACGCTGATAGGTATGAATGTTTAGTT
>NW_021210081.1:0-785 GCF_002162155.2 Triticum dicoccoides
GGCGGGCGGGAAGCCCGGCGGGAAGGCGGGCGCCGACTGCGGGGGCGGCGTCGGGCGAGACGGTGGCGGGGCCGAACCCCCACGTGTGCCGGCAACGAGGGCGGTGTGGGTGGCGCGCGTCCTGGCCGCCCGCATCCGGCGTTCCTCCAGCTTGAGGTACGCGACCACCTTGCCAAAGGTGGGCTCCGGGATGAGGGTGAGGTTGGAGGCAGCGTTCCCGAAGTCCTCGTTGAGGCTGCCGGAGAGGGTGCTGATGAGGAGCTCGTCGCCGATCTTCTCCCCCAGATCACGGAGCTCATCGGCGATCTTCTTGAGACGCATGCAAAAATCATCGATGGACGAGTCAAGTTGCTGGCACCCGTAAAACTCACCATAGAGGAGGACCTTGCGCTGCAGCCGATTGTCGGTGAAGAGGCCGTTGAGCTTGGTCCAGACCGCATGGGCGTCGTCCTCGTCGTTCACCACGGTGTGGAAGATGTCGTTGGAGATGGTGAGGTAGAACCAGCGAATGATGGTGGCGTCGAGGATCATCCACTCCTCGTCATGGATCATGAGTGCGGAGTCCACGGTGCCGTCCACGTGGCCGTGAAGGAGGTACTCACGGAACACGAGCGAAAAGTACCGCTTCCACGCGGAGTAGGAGGCGGTGGTGTGGTCAAGCTTGACCGGGACGCGCTCATGGATGTTGAGGTCGCGGACGAGGGTGACGTCGGGACCGGCGAACGGGTTGGAGACTGTAGAGGAGGAGGAGCTCATGATGGCGGCGGTGATCGGGTTGGGGCGCG
>NW_021210082.1:0-1082 GCF_002162155.2 Triticum dicoccoides
TTGAGGTTCTCCTTAATGAACAACCTGATTATACCTTTCTCAAGGTATTTGGGTGTGCTTGCTGGCCGCATCTTCGTCCATATAACAAGCGCAAGCTTGAGTTTCGTTCTAAGAAGTGTGTTTTTCTTGGCTATAGCTCTCTTCATAAAGGTTACAAATGTCTTCATGTTCCCACTAATCGTGTCTATATATCTCGGGACGTCGTGTTTGATGAGCATGTTTTTCCCTTTGCCAACCTTCCTGTGTCCACTGTCGAACCACCATCCCTGCATTCATCCTCTGTTGCTTCTGACCAATTTGATGATGTTGCATACTCTCCTTTGCTGTTACCTAACCATGGTGCAGGAACCGGATGTGGAGCTCGTTTGGAGCTGTTGGAGGATTCACCATCATCATCGTCGTCTTCTGGTGGGCACGTCGATCGCCCTATGTTGCATGGCATCGATTCGCGTGCCCATGCATGGTCACCCGACGAGCCCGTCGCGCCGAGCATCTCCACTGCTCGGTCCGTTTCGCCAGCGGCCGCCGAGTCGCTCGCGGCTCGGCCCGTCACGCCGTCTTCGCCTGCGGCTCGGCCCGTCACGCCGTCTTCGCCCGCGGCTCGGATCCTCACGTCGCCTTCATCAGCGGATCGGCCCGCGACACTGGCCGCGCCACGGCCCACTATGCCGAGCTCGCCATCGGCCCGGTCTGTGATGCCGGAGTCGCCAGCTGCTTCGTCTGCTCTGCCGGTTTCGCCGGTGGGTCGGCCTTCTTCGCCAACCGAGTCCGAGGCTACCGTGACTGGCTCCTCGTCACCGGCTGACTCGTCAATGTCGCCGTCCTCCAGCCCGTTGCAGGCTGCTCCGTCGACCTCGGTGGTTCCTGTGTCCCGACCACATACACGCAGTCGCAGTGGCATTTTCAAACCTAAGGAACGTAAGGATGGTACGGTTGCTTGGTTGGCTGCTTGTTTGGCTGCTGCTGTTGCGGATCCATCTTCTGAGCCTCGCTCATATCAGGCTGCCCTGCGCATTCCACATTGGCGAGAGGCTATGGAGCAGGAGTTTCATGCTCTTCTTCGTAACAAGACATGGACTCTC
>NW_021210083.1:0-1240 GCF_002162155.2 Triticum dicoccoides
CCCATGTGGTAAAACCCCTCCAAAACCTCCCCTACACCTTGTGATCAACCTAAGTTCTCTGTCCCAACTAATCCAAACAAGTTTTGGATTTTTCTCTAATTATTTTTCCCCTCAATTCAATTCTGAAAATTATTTGGAGCCTGAGGGATTTTCAAAGCAAGTGCCCTATTGCATTTGAGTTTTGACCTCAAACCAATTCTCCTGGATTGTCCTTTGAACCCACAACCCAGAACCATCTTGATCCACTCCTCCTCTTTTCAAATTTTTCAAAATACAGTCTCTGCAAGTTTGGACCAGATTTGCCAAATTTGATGAAATTCATATCCACACTCCTCCAAAAATTCCACCAAAATTCAGGCAGCCTATTTGAGCAATGAGAAGCCACTCCACCAAAAATCAGCTCAAGGAAAAATCCCTACATGCCTGGATCATTCTGTCGAACACCTTGTGGGCACTGTTACTGTTCAAAGTTCAGTAAATTCAGTTTCAGTGTCATCTTCAGTTCGTCAGTTTCAGTCACGCGGCCACAATGCCCTTGGCACGTTCCTCGCCGCCTCTTCCTCTTGTCCGAAGCTGCGCACGCGTGCGTGGAGCCTTCCTGGCATCGGTAGCGCGCTGGCCCGCCCTCGCTGGCGTCTTCTGCGGCGTCGGGACCTCCCGTGGCGGCCGACAGGAGGCACCCCACGGCAGAACGTCGTTCCGCGCCGCCCATCGCTCCCTGGCTCTCCGCGTGGCCTCATGCACGCCAGCGCACGCCCGTAGCACAGCCACCGTGGCCGGCAAGCACGGAATGCGCTCTCCGCCGCCGACAGGCCCGCACCCTCACCGTTCCGTCGAGCTCGCCCTTAACACCCAAACCCCGGCCAGTTTAACACCAAAACGGACCCATTGAACCTCCGTGATGACGCTCGACCCCCTAACCACCCCGACCGAGCACTGCGCCACCGTAATCGCTCGCCGGTGATCCTCGTTCACGGCAACCGCCTCGGACCGCCTATATAAAGGGGTCCCGAGCTCACTCTCGTGCACGCAGCACCCCCACTACTCACCAACACCCCGCCAGGCCACTAGGGGGACCTCGAGGAGGTCTCCTCCCCCAGCTCCGGCCGCCTCGCCCCGCCTCGGCCTCCAGCCCGATTCGTTCTGGTGAGGCCATCTCCGGCGCTCAAACCCCGTTCGTTACCTTCTCTAGCTGCCAGGAGCATAACCCCCTCTTCAATTTAACCTTTGCAGCCCTCTC
>NW_021210084.1:0-1201 GCF_002162155.2 Triticum dicoccoides
AACAACTTGGCTAGCATGGAGATGGTGGAGAAGCTTTCTCTCACCACAAGACCACATCCACATCCTTACTACATCCAATGGTTCAACAACAGCGGCAAGGTTAAGGTAACACGTACTGTTCGTGTGCATTTTAGTATCTCTACATATGCTGATTATGTTGATTGTGATGTGGTACCTATGCAAGCATGTTCCTTATTACTTGGTAGACCATGGCAATTTGATAAAAATTCTGTACACCATGGTAGAAACAATCACTATACTCTTGTTCATAAGGATAAAAATATTACTTTGCTTCCTATGACTCCTGATTCCATTTTGAAAGATGATATTAATAGAGCTAATAAAGCACAACAGGAGAAAAATAAGAGTGAAAATCAGATTGTGGCAAAAGAATTTGAGCAACAAATGAAGCCTAATAATAAACCATCTAGTGTTGCTTCTGAAATTAAATTGAAAAGTGCATGTTTATTTGCCACCAAATCTGATATTGATGAGCTAGATTTCAGCAAATCTGTTTGCTATGCTTTTGTGTGCAAAGAGGCATTATTTTCATTCGAGGACGTGCCTTCCTCTTTGCCTCCTGTTGTCACTAATATTTTGCAGGAGTTCGCTGACGTTTTTCCACAAGACGTGCCACCGGGATTACCGCCCATTCGAGGGATTGAGCATCAGATTGACTTAATTCCCGGTGCTTCACTGCCAAACCATGCACCATACCGTACCAATCCAGAGGAGACGAAGGAGATTATGCGTCAAGTACAAGGGCTTCTCGACAAAGGTTATATACGCGAATCCCTTAGTCCTTGTGCTATTCCTATTATTCTAGTGCCGAAAAAGGATGGTACATCACGTATGTGTGTTGATTGTAGAGGCATTAATAATATTACTATTCGTTATCGTCATCCTATTCCTAGGCTAGATGATATGCTTGATGAATTGAGTGGCTCTACAATATTCTCCAAAGTTGATTTGCGTAGTGGCTACCATCAAATTCGTATGAAATTGGGAGATGAATGGAAAACAGCATTTAAAACTAAGTTTGGATTATATGAGTGGTTAGTCATGCCTTTTGGGTTAACTAATGCACCTAGTACTTTCATGAGATTAATGAACGAAGTTTTACGTGCTTTCATTGGACGATTTGTGGTAGTTTACTTTGATGACATATTGATTTATAGCAGATCTTTGGAAGAACATTTGG
>NW_021210085.1:0-661 GCF_002162155.2 Triticum dicoccoides
AAAACGCACCCAGAATTCGTTAATCGTGGAAATCACTCCGGGACCCCAAAACAGTGAGTAATAGTCCACGAAACGGGCCAGAATCGGCCAAATCTGTGAGTGTTGATGACCTACACGTAAGCGCGCCTTGGGGTTCAACAACTATGGAAATTCGTTTGGGGCCCAAAAACGGTGAGTAATAGTCCACGAAATGGGTCAGAATCGGCCAAAACCGCTAGTGTTGATGACTAAAACGTAAACGCACCCCAGGGTTCGTTAATCGTGGAAATCACTTCGAGACCCCAAAACACTGTGTAATAGTCACGAAACGGGGCAGAATCGACCAAAACTGTGAGTGATGATGACCGACATGTAAGCGCACCTTGGAGTTCAACAACAATGGAAATCGCTTTGGGGCCCCAATACGGTGAGTAATAGTCCACGAAACGGGTTAGAATCGGCCAAAACCGCGAGTGTTGATGACCGAAACGAAAACGCACCCAGAATTCGTTAATCGTGGAAATCACTCCGGGACCCCAAAACAGTGAGTAATAGTCCACGAAACGGGCCAGAATCGACCAAATCTGTGAGTGTTGATGACCTACACGTAAGCGCGCCTTGGGGTTCAACAACTATGGAAATTCGTTTGGGGCCCAAAAACGGTGAGTAATAGTCTTCGAAA
>NW_021210086.1:0-3180 GCF_002162155.2 Triticum dicoccoides
TGGTGCTCCATACACATCAGTAATACACTGGTGGTCAAGTCAGTAAAGGACATGTAATTCATCTTGTTTGTATTGCCGCATCTATGAGATAAAAGCAAACTGAAGCATGGGTCTGGATTTGGTCTCCTCCAAAATTTCACAATAGCTAAATTTGGTGAAGGCGAAGGTTATGATGCCAAAATTTCGAAGTGGTGAAGACGTGATATCTGCGAGGAAAGATGTATATAGAGAGAGCTGTACATGTCACATCACAGTGAAATTTGGTCATTTTTCATGCATATATCTCCCCATTTGTCATGCTACATCTCCTTGTCATGCATATCTATCTGATCTGCATGAGTCTCCCGTCCCGTATGACCGGCCGTTGTGGACTGTGCAGGTCAAAAGCATATCACACATGCATGCTTGAGGTGCCCTATTGCTAGATCGTTTTTCCAACTAACAAGTTCTGGTGCTCACACTGTGTAGTGACGCTTCTAAAGCATGGACAGTTAGCTGCATGTGCTTTTCATTACTGCTCCTACATTACATTTTACAGGCCCCAAGAATTGTTTTACTCAATTAGCTTTAGCAATCAATGTAGAAAGGGATTGTCCTGAAAATGATGGATATTTTTTCTTGAAAATGATTGTCGAAAGAGATGGGGGTTAAAAACAAGATGGACACTTGTTAATGCAGCAAGATGAGGCAAAATGATCTTCGCTTGTGAGACAATGGGACGTCGAAAGCCTGTTGAGACGTTGAGTATGCATACCTCTGCATGGGGTCTCAGGCCTGCCTTTTTTTTTTGAGAAAAGAGGGGGACCCTCTCTTGCCGATGATGCTCATCCTTGCTATGGAACCCTTGCAACGCAACTTGCACAAAGGCACTGATGAAGGGATTCAACTTCCACAATTTCCTTAGCAGCACCATAGTATTCTGCCAATTCTTTGTTCTTGTCTTTACTTTACATATATGTTCATGTCCTTGTCCGTGTGGGACTAAAATTAGGCACTGACTAGGCTAGTATATGTTCTCGTCCCCGAATCTCCAATTCCCTCTTAATTACCGACTCTCATATTCCTACCCAAGCAACATCATGACAAACAAGTGATGGCCGGGGAGCAAAAGAAATAATTAAACATCAATGCCACACAAAAGTTACATCATATCACACTGTGATAGTTCATGGTTACTACTTACCAGCATGAAAACCTGAAACCTCGTAACAAGGATGCCTACCTATTAAATGGTAGAAGCAAACCAACCACAACGGACGTATGTTGTGATCTGCTATCAATAAAGACTAAGTATGGATCCAATCCAACAGGTACATAGCTAAGCTAAGGTAGCAGCACCGATATATATACAGACCGACAATGAACGTGTCTGTCATATCATGTGCTGCGTGGTGGGCGGCATGATGGAGCCGTCGCTGCGGCCCTGCTGCTTCTGCAGCTCCACGTTGGCGTTCCACCCGATGTCCATCACGAAGCCTGGGTTGCTGAGCTCGCGGTACTCCTGGCAGATGGCACAATACTCGAGCCAGCAAAAGTGGACGCAGCAGTCCGGGAATGGGGTCTCCCGGAGCCTGCACTGGGCGCGCATCTTGGTGTGGTAGACACAAGAGTACATCCACTGGCACTGCCACCCCGCAGCACCCCCACCGCCACATACAGCACCGCGCCGGCGCCGCTCGCCATGGCCATATTTTCTACTGTGGTGGTCAAGGCGTTTGGAGAGTACTTGATAGAACCAACTATCACAGATATCGAAGGGCTCCTAGCACTATCAAAAAGCAAGAGGGTGTCCAGGTACGCTCGTATCCTTGGATTGCATGCACTGAAGATGGAAGAACTGCTCATATGCTCAAAAAACGGCAATATCAAGACCATTGTAAGAAGCCCACATCATTCTTAAAGCAGTTGCATCGACCGCTGGATTTCGCACTCTTTCTTTTGCTTTCCCGGGTCACATAATGACATCAACATTCTGAAGTGGCCTTCATTGCTCGCTAGGTCGACTATGGGACTAGCTTCCATGCAACTGTACCAGCAATGTTCATGACTACCACATGAGCTACTATCTTTGTGATGATACCTATCCTTCGTGGGCGACCTCCGTGAACACCATCTTTGAGCCAAAGGGTAGAAAAAATCTCACTTTCCCAAAGACAAGAAGAAGCTAGAAAATATGTGGAGAGGCATTTGGAGTGCTCCAAGCCCGTTTTGCAGTTGTTCGAGTACCTATAAAAATATGAGATACAGAGACGTTGTGGATGGTGATGACAGCTTGTGGTCATGCACAACATGATTGTGGAGGATGAGGGTAAGGCATTTTGCATTGGTCTGGATTTTGAGCGGATGGGTGATCCTGTCAAACCTCCACCACCGGATCCACTGACGTTTTAGGATTTCAATCAAATGCATCAACATATTCGGCATCAAGGAACTCATGAGTAGCTTCGGAATGATTTGATTGAGCATATGTAGACGCTTCAAGGGACAACTAAAACATATGTCGGACAAAGTTGAATTTAAATTGGAACAATTTTATTTAAAAACTTTATACTTTGATTGTAATTTATATTTGAACTATTGTTTCACTGGAATATTTCCATGCTATTTATGGATGAGTTGTGTTACACCTATAGTTATTTGGGGTGCCTCAAAGATAGGAAAAACAGGGACCGACATTTGGTGGGCAGGGTTGGAACGTCAGCTCTCGTATCGGTATCCGCACACGTTTGCTGTGTATGTTTCCGTGTTCTGCGTTCGAGCTGCCCCTGTAATATCGATGTTTTCAAGCAAATAGATACCACTACTGCAAACTAAACAACACTTATTTGTAATTTAGTGTGTCGAAGAGGAATATAAGATAACTAGCACAAATGCATCTAAAACTGTAACGTTATTAAATACATGAATTCATAAGGAGCTTGCCATCACAGAGGAACTTTTGAGCATTCTCATCGTAAATCGGTCATGGTGCTCGACAGAGAGTAGCAGGATTTGGTGTTGAAGTCCATAAAATATTTGTAATATAGATTTGCTTCCATCCATGAGTTATGAGATACAATCAAACTGAAGCATGACTATGAATTGGTGCTAAATTTGAAGAAAGGAAGGATATGATGCAGAAATTTTGAAGTGCTAAAGACGTGATACCAGAGAGAGAGAGAGAGAGAGAGAGAGAGAGAG
>NW_021210087.1:0-3179 GCF_002162155.2 Triticum dicoccoides
TGGTGCTCCATACACATCAGTAATACACTGGTGGTCAAGTCAGTAAAGGACATGTAATTCATCTTGTTTGTATTGCCGCATCTATGAGATAAAAGCAAACTGAAGCATGGGTCTGGATTTGGTCTCCTCCAAAATTTCACAATAGCTAAATTTGGTGAAGGCGAAGGTTATGATGCCAAAATTTCGAAGTGGTGAAGACGTGATATCTGCGAGGAAAGATGTATATAGAGAGAGCTGTACATGTCACATCACAGTGAAATTTGGTCATTTTTCATGCATATATCTCCCCATTTGTCATGCTACATCTCCTTGTCATGCATATCTATCTGATCTGCATGAGTCTCCCGTCCCGTATGACCGGCCGTTGTGGACTGTGCAGGTCAAAAGCATATCACACATGCATGCTTGAGGTGCCCTATTGCTAGATCGTTTTTCCAACTAACAAGTTCTGGTGCTCACACTGTGTAGTGACGCTTCTAAAGCATGGACAGTTAGCTGCATGTGCTTTTCATTACTGCTCCTACATTACATTTTACAGGCCCCAAGAATTGTTTTACTCAATTAGCTTTAGCAATCAATGTAGAAAGGGATTGTCCTGAAAATGATGGATATTTTTTCTTGAAAATGATTGTCGAAAGAGATGGGGGTTAAAAACAAGATGGACACTTGTTAATGCAGCAAGATGAGGCAAAATGATCTTCGCTTGTGAGACAATGGGACGTCGAAAGCCTGTTGAGACGTTGAGTATGCATACCTCTGCATGGGGTCTCAGGCCTGCCTTTTTTTTTGAGAAAAGAGGGGGACCCTCTCTTGCCGATGATGCTCATCCTTGCTATGGAACCCTTGCAACGCAACTTGCACAAAGGCACTGATGAAGGGATTCAACTTCCACAATTTCCTTAGCCGCACCATAGTATTCTGCCAATTCTTTGTTCTTGTCTTTACTTTACATATATGTTCATGTCCTTGTCCGTGTGGGACTAAAATTAGGCACTGACTAGGCTAGTATATGTTCTCGTCCCCGAATCTCCAATTCCCTCTTAATTACCGACTCTCATATTCCTACCCAAGCAACATCATGACAAACAAGTGATGGCCGGGGAGCAAAAGAAATAATTAAACATCAATGCCACACAAAAGTTACATCATATCACACTGTGATAGTTCATGGTTACTACTTACCAGCATGAAAACCTGAAACCTCGTAACAAGGATGCCTACCTATTAAATGGTAGAAGCAAACCAACCACAACGGACGTATGTTGTGATCTGCTATCAATAAAGACTAAGTATGGATCCAATCCAACAGGTACATAGCTAAGCTAAGGTAGCAGCACCGATATATATACAGACCGACAATGAACGTGTCTGTCATATCATGTGCTGCGTGGTGGGCGGCATGATGGAGCCGTCGCTGCGGCCCTGCTGCTTCTGCAGCTCCACGTTGGCGTTCCACCCGATGTCCATCACGAAGCCTGGGTTGCTGAGCTCGCGGTACTCCTGGCAGATGGCACAATACTCGAGCCAGCAAAAGTGGACGCAGCAGTCCGGGAATGGGGTCTCCCGGAGCCTGCACTGGGCGCGCATCTTGGTGTGGTAGACACAAGAGTACATCCACTGGCACTGCCACCCCGCAGCACCCCCACCGCCACATACAGCACCGCGCCGGCGCCGCTCGCCATGGCCATATTTTCTACTGTGGTGGTCAAGGCGTTTGGAGAGTACTTGATAGAACCAACTATCACAGATATCGAAGGGCTCCTAGCACTATCAAAAAGCAAGAGGGTGTCCAGGTACGCTCGTATCCTTGGATTGCATGCACTGAAGATGGAAGAACTGCTCATATGCTCAAAAAACGGCAATATCAAGACCATTGTAAGAAGCCCACATCATTCTTAAAGCAGTTGCATCGACCGCTGGATTTCGCACTCTTTCTTTTGCTTTCCCGGGTCACATAATGACATCAACATTCTGAAGTGGCCTTCATTGCTCGCTAGGTCGACTATGGGACTAGCTTCCATGCAACTGTACCAGCAATGTTCATGACTACCACATGAGCTACTATCTTTGTGATGATACCTATCCTTCGTGGGCGACCTCCGTGAACACCATCTTTGAGCCAAAGGGTAGAAAAAATCTCACTTTCCCAAAGACAAGAAGAAGCTAGAAAATATGTGGAGAGGCATTTGGAGTGCTCCAAGCCCGTTTTGCAGTTGTTCGAGTACCTATAAAAATATGAGATACAGAGACGTTGTGGATGGTGATGACAGCTTGTGGTCATGCACAACATGATTGTGGAGGATGAGGGTAAGGCATTTTGCATTGGTCTGGATTTTGAGCGGATGGGTGATCCTGTCAAACCTCCACCACCGGATCCACTGACGTTTTAGGATTTCAATCAAATGCATCAACATATTCGGCATCAAGGAACTCATGAGTAGCTTCGGAATGATTTGATTGAGCATATGTAGACGCTTCAAGGGACAACTAAAACATATGTCGGACAAAGTTGAATTTAAATTGGAACAATTTTATTTAAAAACTTTATACTTTGATTGTAATTTATATTTGAACTATTGTTTCACTGGAATATTTCCATGCTATTTATGGATGAGTTGTGTTACACCTATAGTTATTTGGGGTGCCTCAAAGATAGGAAAAACAGGGACCGACATTTGGTGGGCAGGGTTGGAACGTCAGCTCTCGTATCGGTATCCGCACACGTTTGCTGTGTATGTTTCCGTGTTCTGCGTTCGAGCTGCCCCTGTAATATCGATGTTTTCAAGCAAATAGATACCACTACTGCAAACTAAACAACACTTATTTGTAATTTAGTGTGTCGAAGAGGAATATAAGATAACTAGCACAAATGCATCTAAAACTGTAACGTTATTAAATACATGAATTCATAAGGAGCTTGCCATCACAGAGGAACTTTTGAGCATTCTCATCGTAAATCGGTCATGGTGCTCGACAGAGAGTAGCAGGATTTGGTGTTGAAGTCCATAAAATATTTGTAATATAGATTTGCTTCCATCCATGAGTTATGAGATACAATCAAACTGAAGCATGACTATGAATTGGTGCTAAATTTGAAGAAAGGAAGGATATGATGCAGAAATTTTGAAGTGCTAAAGACGTGATACCAGAGAGAGAGAGAGAGAGAGAGAGAGAGAGAG
>NW_021210088.1:0-1362 GCF_002162155.2 Triticum dicoccoides
GGAGGAGGCCGAGGAGGAGGGTGAGGAGGAGGAGGCCGAGGAGGAGGGTGAGGAGGAGGCCGAGGAGGGTGGAGGGGAGGTTGATCCCGCGTTGTGGGGTGACTTGCCACCGGGTTCTTCGCAGGGGTGGCTGCGTGGTAATGCCGGACTACCTACACCACCTTCTATCGAGGAGCACAAGTGGCTCATTGAACCTGTGGGGACAGAGTAAGTGCCTCTCAATCATATTTTCAACACATGACAACATTTTCTTATTGTACACATGGCAATCATTTGATTCTTTTGCAGAAACTGGATCCTTCACGGAAAGGGCCGTAAACCGAACGGCCTTATCACTGTCCTGTTGAAGGAGTTTTGGCCTGGCCTATTCTGCCCGCGGCCAGACAGGGACCCGCAGTAGCGGGTTTTGGCCACGAGCTGGGCCCACTACGAGGCTTGCAGCAACATGGAGTACGGGACGACCGCTAAGGCCGTGATCACCAAATTTTGGGTAAGTTCTCTTCTGAATTACTTGTCTTCAGTTTCGTTCATAGTTTATCATTGAATCACTCAACTCATGCCTTGTTTACTTCTGGTTTTTGCATGATTGCAGCAACTCTATAGAGTTCTTGACGAGCACAAGGCCAGAGCCGACGTGGTCTTGCTTGCGGCTGCGAAGAAGAAAGCTCGTCAGTTGCAGTACGAGGTGCGCTGGGTTGCCGTCTCGCAGTACTACCACTACTACCTGCAACAAAAGATGCCCAAAACTCAAGCGCAGAAGCTACGACTTACCTTGAGCAAGGAGCAGTTCATGATGGTAACTATTACTAACTTTTCATTGTTTCAAGCAGTCAACTATATGTTTCGTGCTCACATGTCATGCTTCCAATATTTGCATAGGTTGTTCCTCGTTGGTGCTATGGAAGGCATGACGGATGGGCGAGTTTGGTGGATAGGTGGCTCGGCGCCGATGCAGAGTTTGCTGCCAAGAGCATCAAGGCCCGGGCTAACCGTGGAGACGACGGGACACACGGCCAAGGAAACAGGAACCACTGGGGCTTCAAGGCCATGAAGGTATATCTATGTGCATGATGCATTTTTGTTCTTCTTTACGTCATGTTCTTATGTATGGCTGACTTCTATTTGACGTTGTAGGAGGACAAGTTGAAGAGGCCGCTCTCAGACATGGAGTCGTGGAAGCTGGCCCGCGAGCGGAGTCATCGCAAGGAGGGCGAGAGCCAGTACTACGGCAAGACCGAGGAGCACCTGGGGTCTTACATTCATCACTATCAGGAGTTGCATCCGGATGTTCCTGTTGCTGAGGTCGCCCAGTCTCAGATCGACGACACGGCGGTGGTGGCCATCCAGGGGAAGAAGAATGGC
>NW_021210089.1:0-1035 GCF_002162155.2 Triticum dicoccoides
CGTTAAACTCGTCTCCGTAGTTGAGAGGGAGCGGCCAAAGCAATGTACAATCGTCTTTGTAGTGGAGCTGGGAGGGGCAAGGATAAGGGACGAAGACCGGGGTAACATGTCGGATGCGATCATACCAGCACTAAAGCACCGGATCCCATCAGAACTCCGAAGTTAAGCGTGCTTGGGCGAGAGTAGTACTAGGATGGGTGACCTCCTGGGAAGTCCTCGTGTTGCATTCCCTTTTTAATTTTTTTCGCGCCGCTTGCAAAACAAAACGCACGTGTAAGTAATATATTTACCGTGTTTTATTATTTTGCACGAGTGCGGTAAGTCATAGCTGGGTGCTCACGATTCACGAGTCCAGCGTCGGCGTTGTGGCGCGGCAAGCGTGCACTGGTGCGGTTGAGAGGGAGGGGTGGAAACCGCGTTAAACTCGTCTCCGTAGTTGAGAGGGAGCGGCCAAAGCAATGTACAATCGTCTTTGTAGTGGAGCTGGGAGGGGCAAGGATAAGGGACGAAGACCGGGGTAACATGTCGGATGCGATCATACCAGCACTAAAGCACCGGATCCCATCAGAACTCCGAAGTTAAGCGTGCTTGGGCGAGAGTAGTACTAGGATGGGTGACCTCCTGGGAAGTCCTCGTGTTGCATTTCCTTTTTAATTTTTTTCGCGCCGGTTGCAAAACAAAACGCACGTGTAAGTAATATATTTACCGTGTTTTATTATTTTGCACGAGTGCGGTAAGTCATAGCTGGGTGCTCACGATTCACGGGTCCAGCGTCGGCGTTGTGGCGCGGCAAGCGTGCACTGGTGCGGTTGAGAGGGAGGGGTGGAAACCGCGTTAAACTCGTCTCCGTAGTTGAGAGGGAGCGGCCAAAGCAATGTACAATCGTCTTTGTAGTGGAGCTGGGAGGGGCAAGGATAAGGGACGAAGACCGGGGTAACATGTCGGATGCGATCACACCAGCACTAAAGCACCGGATCCCATCAGAACTCCGAAGTTAAGCGTGCTTGGGCGAGAGTAGTACTAGGATGGGTGACC
>NW_021210090.1:0-1328 GCF_002162155.2 Triticum dicoccoides
GAATTGGACTAGGAAGGTGGGGCGGCGCCCCCCTTTCCTTCTCCCTCTCCCTCTCCTTCCTCCCCCCTCTCTCCCTTTTGGTGGAAACCTACTAGGACTTGGAGTCCTAGTAGGATTCCCCTCTTGGGGGCGCGCCAAGGAGGGCCAGCCGGCCTCCCCTGTCCTCCTTTATATACGGGAGAGGGGGGCACCCCATAGACAGACAAGTTGATCTTTTAGCCGTGTGCGGTGCCCCCCTCCATAGTTACACACCTCGGTCATATCGTCGTAGTGCTTAGGCAAAGCCTTGCGCAGGTAACTTCATCATCACCGTCACCAAGCCGTCGTGCTGATGAAACTCTCCCTCGGCCTCAGCTTGATATAGAGTTCGAGGGACGTCACCGAGCTGAACGTGTGCAGATCGCGGAGGTGCCGTGCATTCGGTACTTGATCGGTTGGATCGCGAAGATGTTCAACTACATCAACCGCGTTACATAACGCTTCCGCTTTCGGTCTATGAGGGTACGTGGACACACTCTCCCCTCGTTGCTATGCATCACCTAGATAGATCTTGCGTGATCGTAGGAATTGTTTTGAAATTACTGCGTTCCCCAACACGTGTCAGGCGAAAACAAATCCGGTCACATGGCCAGAACCCGTCCAACCTGACCCGACTAGAGGAGCCCACCTGCAGGTAGGGGATCCGGGTGGGGCAACCCTGGATCTGCCGCCATTGCCCGTGGCTAGTCACAGTGCCGTGTGCCGTGCGCCGGAGGGCTGACACGTCATGATGCCCAGCCAGCACCACGCCCTAACCGTTGACACCAGTCTACGCCGGTCTTCCCGTGCGAGAGGGTGAGAGAGCCCTACCACGACCGCCATCGACAAGGCTTCGCTAGGCCGCGCCCTCTGGCGCCGGCAAGGGAGGAGGGGAGAGAATCGGCAGCGGCGATCTATGGTTTCCCTCCCCGTCCTCACGCGGGGACAAAGGAGAGGGAGAGACGTGTGGGGTCCACGTTCAGTAACTAGGTAGGCGGTCCTCCTCAATTATCTTCACCTTGCTCTTTGTCTTGTATTCTGGTATGGCTGGATATGTATGGAAGTGATACAGGAAAAGCTAACAAGCCACATCCTCTTGTATTGCGAGTTTCTGAGCAGGTGTTGCCTGCTATAGAACACATAAATAAAAATGTCTTTGACATTAATTCAATTCAATGTGAGATTTATGCGCTGCCTAAACTAAGGCATATGTTTGAAAAATGACTCTCAACATGCCAAGGTCCTTCATACCACTAGTAGGAGCCTTATTCAGGCCGTTTACTTTGCGGGAAGGGCTATCCAGGCTGGGC
>NW_021210091.1:0-1772 GCF_002162155.2 Triticum dicoccoides
ATTGTGTGTATGATTGAAATGCTTGGTATGTGTGGGATCTGACTATCTAGTTGTTTATCTTTAGTAGCCTCTCTTACCGGGAAATGTCTCCTAGTGTTACCGCTGAGCCCTGGTAGCTTGCTACTGCTCTGGAACACTTAGGCTGGCCGGCATGTGTCCTTCTTCGTTCCTGTGTCTGTCCCTTCGGGGAAATGTCACGCTTTGAGTACCGGAGTCCTGTTAGCCCGCTACAGCCCGGTTTACCGGAGTCCTGCTAGCCCAGTGCTACAGCCCGGACCCACTTGCTGATGACCGACACGTTCGAAGCTGGGTCATGGATGCCTGTCCCTGTAAGTCTGTGCCACTTTGGGTTTACGACTAGTCATGTCAGCCCGGGCTCTTTATCATATGGATGCTAGCGACACTATCATATACGTGAGCCAAAATGCGCAAACGGTCCCGGGCAATGGTAAGGCGACACCCGTGGGAATACCGTGCGTGAGGCCGCAAGGTGATATGAGGTGTTACCGGCTAGATCGATGTGACATCTAGTCGGGGTCCTGACAAGTATGATAATGCAATCTGAATATTGCAAATATATATGAAGTATTGATAATGGTGGGGATCCGGAAGCGGTCTTGGTCTGGTCGTTGGACACAAACGAAGTACACGAAGTTGCAATGGCTAACTTTTAACTAAACAAATCCCCAGGAAAAGCTACTAGATGGATCTACTTATATAGGAGCAAGGGGTGGCGGCCAAGGAGGTGGGAGGACGTCCCAAGGCAGCCTAAAACTAAATCTAGGTCGTACAAGGCCAATGGGCCCAAGTGGAGGTGATGTAACACCTTTGGACTTGTAGTTTGACTCGGATTCTGCTGCAGCATCAGATTGTTTCGTCCACAACTCAACGCTCCGGACGAATTTGAAGGTGATCCCAATTGGGTTGGAATGTGCACGAAATCTAGTTTCCAACAAAAAAAGAATCACCCAATTCGGAGTCCGTATGAAAAACTTGTGTGCGTTTTGAGTTAGGTGTGTCTGTGCAGTCCGAATCTGAATCCAGAACGCGAGAGACTTGGACTCTATCTTCTCTTGGGCCAAAAGTGACGTGAGAGAACTTTTTGGACAGCAAATAAACATTTCTTTCTTCCTTATCTTCATATTTGGATTGTACAAATGTCCCATACACCTGCAATTAGACAAAACACAAAAGTGTGTGAAGTATTTTTGTTCTGGATAACATAAATAGATTATTGAATAGTTTGCACTAGAAATCACCTGACAAATATGCATATATGCAATATTTTTGGTCATATCCAAGGTAGTCATGTCCTCATAATCCTCCCCTTCTTGAAAATAAAGCCGTCCTCGGCGTTGCTTAATCTGAAATGTGGCTAACAAAAGAGACAAGGTGTACATGTTGTATATGTATATGTCATCCATTTTTACTTCCCTTGATTTTTGCATATATGACACATGAATAGATGAGTAACTTGCATAGTTCATAAAATCTAAGGCCAAAAAATTAGCACAAGAAGTAGAAGGCATGAAAATATTGCAACTCAGTTTGCACATATAAGTGAAGCTCTTATTCATTTCAAAAGATTGACAATGTTCATCATTAAACCATCCCAACATTGGTGAATAAACCTTACTTGCATCAAATTTACATGCTACAACATGCTTAAATAAGCAAACATGCAATAAGTCATTCAACACAGAATCATCACCAAGATTAGAGGTCATATCAAAATGATTAAACATTGATTCTTTTGCATCAATAGTTAATTC
>NW_021210092.1:0-1005 GCF_002162155.2 Triticum dicoccoides
CAGTTCTTACCCAGCAGCAGGCGGTGATCGGCAACCGTTGTAGTCAAAAACTCTCAAAGCTTGGATAGAGCGATTACCAGGGAGAGTCAAACGCACGACGTAGATGTATGTGGAGCTGGGAAGGCTTATAATATGGTAGCAAAAAGGGTCAGCAATAATCAATTCAGAGATGCAAAGTTGAATAAACGCTCAACGACGGTACTGTGCTGGTCCTAGGCTAGACTGTGCTAGAGACGCGAGCCTAGAACACTAACAAAATCACGGCGCGGCACGTAAACAAGGGAAAAGCACACTCTGAATTTTTTTTCGCTCTTTTTTTTTGCGCTCTCTTTTTTTTTTGCGCTGCTTTTTTTTTTGCGAAAAATCACTATAATGGCTAGTGTCTCAAAACTCTTCCAAGCTCAAACTGACAGGATGGGCACGAAATTTTTTCGACCAATTTTTTTTTTTCGGCTGCCGAACCCAAAAACTGGAAACGGGTCAAAAAAAACTTCCTATAATGGCACCTGTCTCAAAACACTCAGAAACACCTAAAAATAGGATAGCCAGAAATTTTTTCGAAAAATGCGTTTTCGAAAAATTTTGGGCCTAAACGGAGCGTGGCTACCCGACTCCGGCAAGGAAACACGAATCGGAATCTAGATGGATCCCGAAAACAAACCTAATAAGCAAAGAACTCGGATTGGTGGTGGATATATGGTGGTGGTATATGGCAGCGGTGGTGGTAGCGGTGGTAGTATATGGATATGGATCGGTGGTGGTATATGGACACGGATTGGTGGTGGTATATGGATACGGATTCGGTGCGGTGGTGGTAGATGGCAGGGGCGATGATGATGGTGCGGCGGCGGTGTGACAACTTATGACCAGAACTCGAAACTCTAAAAGACTAGACTCTAAGACCAGCAACTAGACACGACGATGCAACCGCAAATTCAACAAAGCAAAACCCTAAAAAGATTATGCAAGGCTCAGATTGGTTCGGATATGATGAACTAACCCTAA
>NW_021210093.1:0-1190 GCF_002162155.2 Triticum dicoccoides
GGAGAGCCCCGTGGAGCCGTCGCCGTCGCCATCCTCGCCTCCGGCCGCCGTGGGTACTCGCCGTCAATTCGGGAGCTTCCGGGCATCCCCGACCTCGCCTTCGCGCTCGCTGGATCCGCGGTGAGCTCCTCCACCGTTCCCCTCTCTTCTCCCTCCCGTTCCCGTGCCGTAGCGCCGCTCCCCACCACGGCCGAAGCCCCTCGCCGCCGTCCACGTCGCCGCCGCCGTCTCGGCCCGCCTCCGCCCAAACCAAGCCTCCCTCCGCGTTCCTGGTGCCACGAGGGTGCCGCCGGGCCCCTCAGGTGGCCTCCCCGTGCCCCGCAGCCCGATCCCGCTCGCGCCCGAACTCCGGCAGCCGCCCCGAGCTTCGCTCCGGCGAGCTCCGCCGCCCCCGCAGCCTTCCGCGTGCCCCACTGGATGCGCGTGAGCGCGGGTTTCGCGTGGGTGGTCTCAGCCGCCCGAATGGTCGCCGGAACGGCGATCCCGAGCCCCTCCGCCGCGTTTGCTGTCGCCGGCGGCTAAACGCCGGCGCTTTAGCCCCGGTTGACCAGGGGGTTTGACCTCCCCTGGGTCAATGACATGTGGGCCCGGCCCTGACTAATTCTATTTTAGGATTAGTTTTAATTTAATTAACTCTGTTAATTAATCCTGACACTGACCAGTGGGCCCGACCCCCCTAACCTTTTAGTTAAATTAAATTAACCCCTGTTAACCCCCCTGTCACTGACGTGTGGGTCCCACATGTCAGGTTTGACCTGGACAGCCGCGTTGACCCGCTGACGTCGTGCTGACGTCATGCTGGCGCAGTATATAAATTCTGGATTTAATTAAATCAGGAAAATTCCAGAAATTGATTTAAACTTCAAAAATTCATAGAAATTCAACCGTAGCTCAGATTGAAATAATTTATATATGAAAAATTATCAGAAAAATGCCATCTTTCCATCTGTACTAGTTTCATGCATGAAAAACAAACTTATACATGCTGAATATGGGAAAACACATTATGGCATATATAAGAGACTTAATTTAGAAATGCATTTGAACCTTTGGTTCAAATGGACTTCAAACCAAGTGAACACTAGTTGCATTAGCTCAACAGCATCACATCTACATGCCATGTTCATGCATCATATTGTTGCATATGATTGTGTTTTGATTGCCGGCACCGTTCCTTCTCGATAGGTCCT
>NW_021210094.1:0-3433 GCF_002162155.2 Triticum dicoccoides
AGCTAATTTTATTCATCTTCTTGTGGTTTTGACTTCATAAGGCAATATCAGAAAATAGGAAGGAAAAGAGTAAGTTAGGGGATGTTGGTGGTGCTCCGCACCGACGCAAACAGAGACTCTCTAGATTTGCCACTACTACTTCTAATGAAGTTGAAGTCCCAAGTCTACATGATGAGTTCACCTCCTGTACTCCACCGTCGCAGGTGCTTGCTCTAAGTTGACAGTGTGATAATTGGTTTCATGTTGCATATGTTGTCTAGCCTGTATTTCTTCTATTTTGATTAAATTGCTCCTACTGAGTTTATATGTTATACATTTGCATATGATATGGCTTTCTGTGTCTAGAATACACTGCATCTATCTATCATACCATGTTCTTACATCAAAGTACTGCTGTTGTGTATCCCGAATTAGTCACTCATGATTGGACGCTTTTAACATGGCAGTTTGATAGTGGTTGCATCTTGCATTGATTTCTACATTGTACTGCTTCTAATTTTTTGAATTGCCACTTATGACAAGACACTTTTAACTTGGCAGACTAATATTGGCTGCATCTTTCATATGGTGTCTAGCTTGCATTACTTCTATTTTCTTGAAAATCCTTCTGCTTAGTTTGCACATCGTAGCTATGAATATGTCATGCCGTCCTATTTTTCTTACATATTCCATCCTCATACGGTTGTCTTACATCAAAGTATTGCTTGTCTGTATCATGCATCAATGAGTTCTAAAGAGCGATTTTATTCTTTTGTGTTGTGGTTATGGCTTGACATGGCAAAGTCAAAAAAGAGCAAGGAAAATAATATAGTAGGGAGTGTTGTTACTCGTTGGGTGAAACAGAAAAGGATCTGCCGTCGAGATTCTGCTGGTACTTATAGTGCAGTAGAAGGTCCAAGTCCATCGCCTAAATCTACAAACACAGTATCACCTGCTCCACCAGCTACAGCATCCGCTTCAACTATACCAGCATCTCAACGAGTTACTCATTCGTTTGCTCCAGAACTGGCCAGTTCCCAAGCTGCCTTCACACCTAACACTACTTCCGAAGCACTGCTGACACAACAGGACTTGGCAAGATCAAATGAACCTCATGAGCATCAACACCAAGACGGTACCTGACCAAGTCAAGTTGCAGTTGCATGCTCCTTTATATGTACTCTCACAGTTTGATGTACACTAACACTTTCCATATTCGTTGTTGAACTAGCACCACGGCGCAAGCGGAAACAGACATCAAGGATAATGCTTGACAGATTAACAAAATCTAAAGGAGGAAGAATGGAGATCCATTTTGAGGCATGTTTAAAAAGGCCACGTGATGCTACAGAGTCAGCCAAGTTAGTATCAGAGGCAGCCGTTGCCGTTAGGTGTCATGCACGTATCCTCCCAACGTGGATCCAGTACAGGAATGAGAAAGACAATACCCAGTTTAACACCTTCCTTGACCATTTATCCGTAAGTAATGTTATTCATCACAATTAGTAATATTGTCTTGCTCTGTCCCATACTTTCTAGCTTCCTCCTAATAAGACTCACATTCTTTTTTCAACAGATGAGGTTCAAGTTGGATCCGAAAGATGATGCAACTAAACAAGCATGCGCTCATGTTTTTTAGTCTGCACTGCGACAGTATCTGTACCACCTTAGAAAATCTCACTTTGAAGGCAAGGCTAACATTGAAATCGCCCAAACATCTCCAGTGGAATATATTACAGATGAAGACTGCACAGCCCTCGTTAAACACTGGTCTGATCCAAAGTATCAGGTAGGCTATATATATTTGATCAGACCACATATTGAACTTGTATTTATGTATGTTCCTTACAAGTGTATCTTCTTCTAGGCTAACTGTTTGAAGAACAAAACCAACTGTTCTAAAGTGAAATTCCAACAGACAACAGGATCTCGTAGCTATATTGCACACTACGAGGCTCTTGTAAATAGGTGCTACTTCCTTCCAGAAAAGAGTATCCCATACCTATTTCCCTAGAGGTGACCCCGGGTTATCAAACCCACATGAGGAAGATTCCCTTGAAGCGATGGTCTCACAGTATCCCATACCTATTCCTTTTCCACATGCTCGTTCCACCAGAACAATATTCCACAGTGCTGTCCTCTGAAACAAGGTGCTCCTATATACGTGACTTATTATGCAGAAGGTTCACCAAAATAATAGGCTTTGGTATTTGTTCACTTAAGGATAGAACAACCTAGTTCTGTTTTCTGCCCATTTGACTATATTCTAACTTCTAAGTAACTTGTTGCATATAGCAACAAACAGTACCATGGCATGAATGATGCACATACATATCAATAAGTTCCACTGGAGATTGTGAGATGAAAACCTTTAAATACATGGATATTGAAGCATGAAGAGACAAGGTATGACAGCCGAGGTGAAATTGCCTGGCAGAGAACTATTGCAGATTGTCAGATGAAGAACACTCCAAACAATATATGAGAACAGGGCTCTAAAATACGCTGAATCCATAGACAATAAGCAATACGAACGCTTCCCATGCAAAGTAAAGGTCGAAAAGAGATCAACGGAATAGTTGAGTGGAAGATGTAATTGTAGGGAAAATTCTGCAGAAAGCTGGAAGATAAGAGGGGCCATCTAGCCACGAAATATCGCTTCTCGAGATTCTATTGCCAGAAGAAGGGGAACATGAGAGCATGAGGCGACAAAGCATATACATAAGCGCATGAACTCAAGTATGTGTAGGTTGCCAGAATAGTAATGTACCTCCATTAATTGGCACCAGCAAGTGGCTCACATTAGCTGCCATGAATCACTTCATTGGTTCGAACGATGGTGAATCGATTTCAATCGCCGCACAATAGTTGCTGCTCAGAATCTGTATATGTCTCCAAGGTTCAAAGATTCTGAGAAGATTGTGATCACCTTCAATAACAAAAAAGTTGGGCAACATATTTCCAGCAAGAAGATCTAATCACTAATCCACAGAATTTGCGGGAACCTCACATTTCAATTAAATCAATGTCAAGTTCTCCAGACCATCGACTTCATCTACAAATTCAGGTATGTAATAGGTCACATGATGAAACATGTTTTTTTTCTAACATACCCTGCTGCACAAATCATCAAATAACAAAGTAGAGGTTGGCAGCAGCATAGTTGCAAAAACCGATATAAGGGATCTGAGGAGGGGCTTTCAAGACAAAGAAGTTTCAAAGTAATGAAAACAAAATTATAAATTAATCTTTCAAGCAACAATGTCTCCAATAATTTAGTTATGTTGCAAGAACAAGGGTAATTGATCAATGTAATTTAGTGATCATGTTTGACAGAGTGCTATATAGACACATCAGTAAATTAAGGACGATAAAAGGATAACTCAATTGACAATTTGAGAAGATAGGAAATTACGAAGAATAAAAAAGACACTCATATGATGGGATACTTGCT
>NW_021210095.1:0-3433 GCF_002162155.2 Triticum dicoccoides
AGCTAATTTTATTCATCTTCTTGTGGTTTTGACTTCATAAGGCAATATCAGAAAATAGGAAGGAAAAGAGTAAGTTAGGGGATGTTGGTGGTGCTCCGCACCGACGCAAACAGAGACTCTCTAGATTTGCCACTACTACTTCTAATGAAGTTGAAGTCCCAAGTCTACATGATGAGTTCACCTCCTGTACTCCACCGTCGCAGGTGCTTGCTCTAAGTTGACAGTGTGATAATTGGTTTCATGTTGCATATGTTGTCTAGCCTGTATTTCTTCTATTTTGATTAAATTGCTCCTACTGAGTTTATATGTTATACATTTGCATATGATATGGCTTTCTGTGTCTAGAATACACTGCATCTATCTATCATACCATGTTCTTACATCAAAGTACTGCTGTTGTGTATCCCGAATTAGTCACTCATGATTGGACGCTTTTAACATGGCAGTTTGATAGTGGTTGCATCTTGCATTGATTTCTACATTGTACTGCTTCTAATTTTTCGAATTGCCACTTATGACAAGACACTTTTAACTTGGCAGACTAATATTGGCTGCATCTTTCATATGGTTTCTAGCTTGCATTACTTCTATTTTCTTGAAAATCCTTCTGCTTAGTTTGCACATCGTAGCTGTGAATATGTCATGCCGTCCTATTTTTCTTACATATTCCATCCTCATACGGTTGTCTTACATCAAAGTATTGCTTGTCTGTATCATGCATCAATGAGTTCTAAAGAGCGATTTTATTCTTTTGTGTTGTGGTTATGGCTTGACATGGCAAAGTCAAAAAAGAGCAAGGAAAATAATATAGTAGGGAGTGTTGTTACTCGTTGGGTGAAACAGAAAAGGATCTGCCGTCGAGATTCTGCTGGTACTTATAGTGCAGTAGAAGGTCCAAGTCCATCGCCTAAATCTACAAACACAGTATCACCTGCTCCACCAGCTACAGCATCCGCTTCAACTATACCAGCATCTCAACGAGTTACTCATTCGTTTGCTCCAGAACTGGCCAGTTCCCAAGCTGCCTTCACACCTAACACTACTTCCGAAGCACTGCTGACACAACAGGACTTGGCAAGATCAAATGAACCTCATGAGCATCAACACCAAGACGGTACCTGACCAAGTCAAGTTGCAGTTGCATGCTCCTTTATATGTACTCTCACAGTTTGATGTACACTAACACTTTCCATATTCGTTGTTGAACTAGCACCACGGCGCAAGCGGAAACAGACATCAAGGATAATGCTTGACAGATTAACAAAATCTAAAGGAGGAAGAATGGAGATCCATTTTGAGGCATGTTTAAAAAGGCCACGTGATGCTACAGAGTCAGCCAAGTTAGTATCAGAGGCAGCCGTTGCCGTTAGGTGTCATGCACGTATCCTCCCAACGTGGATCCAGTACAGGAATGAGAAAGACAATACCCAGTTTAACACCTTCCTTGACCATTTATCCGTAAGTAATGTTATTCATCACAATTAGTAATATTGTCTTGCTCTGTCCCATACTTTCTAGCTTCCTCCTAATAAGACTCACATTCTTTTTTCAACAGATGAGGTTCAAGTTGGATCCGAAAGATGATGCAACTAAACAAGCATGCGCTCATGTTTTTTAGTCTGCACTGCGACAGTATCTGTACCACCTTAGAAAATCTCACTTTGAAGGCAAGGCTAACATTGAAATCGCCCAAACATCTCCAGTGGAATATATTACAGATGAAGACTGCACAGCCCTCGTTAAACACTGGTCTGATCCAAAGTATCAGGTAGGCTATATATATTTGATCAGACCACATATTGAACTTGTATTTATGTATGTTCCTTACAAGTGTATCTTCTTCTAGGCTAACTGTTTGAAGAACAAAACCAACTGTTCTAAAGTGAAATTCCAACAGACAACAGGATCTCGTAGCTATATTGCACACTACGAGGCTCTTGTAAATAGGTGCTACTTCCTTCCAGAAAAGAGTATCCCATACCTATTTCCCTAGAGGTGACCCCGGGTTATCAAACCCACATGAGGAAGATTCCCTTGAAGCGATGGTCTCACAGTATCCCATACCTATTCCTTTTCCACATGCTCGTTCCACCAGAACAATATTCCACAGTGCTGTCCTCTGAAACAAGGTGCTCCTATATACGTGACTTATTATGCAGAAGGTTCACCAAAATAATAGGCTTTGGTATTTGTTCACTTAAGGATAGAACAACCTAGTTCTGTTTTCTGCCCATTTGACTATATTCTAACTTCTAAGTAACTTGTTGCATATAGCAACAAACAGTACCATGGCATGAATGATGCACATACATATCAATAAGTTCCACTGGAGATTGTGAGATGAAAACCTTTAAATACATGGATATTGAAGCATGAAGAGACAAGGTATGACAGCCGAGGTGAAATTGCCTGGCAGAGAACTATTGCAGATTGTCAGATGAAGAACACTCCAAACAATATATGAGAACAGGGCTCTAAAATACGCTGAATCCATAGACAATAAGCAATACGAACGCTTCCCATGCAAAGTAAAGGTCGAAAAGAGATCAACGGAATAGTTGAGTGGAAGATGTAATTGTAGGGAAAATTCTGCAGAAAGCTGGAAGATAAGAGGGGCCATCTAGCCACGAAATATCGCTTCTCGAGATTCTATTGCCAGAAGAAGGGGAACATGAGAGCATGAGGCGACAAAGCATATACATAAGCGCATGAACTCAAGTATGTGTAGGTTGCCAGAATAGTAATGTACCTCCATTAATTGGCACCAGCAAGTGGCTCACATTAGCTGCCATGAATCACTTCATTGGTTCGAACGATGGTGAATCGATTTCAATCGCCGCACAATAGTTGCTGCTCAGAATCTGTATATGTCTCCAAGGTTCAAAGATTCTGAGAAGATTGTGATCACCTTCAATAACAAAAAAGTTGGGCAACATATTTCCAGCAAGAAGATCTAATCACTAATCCACAGAATTTGCGGGAACCTCACATTTCAATTAAATCAATGTCAAGTTCTCCAGACCATCGACTTCATCTACAAATTCAGGTATGTAATAGGTCACATGATGAAACATGTTTTTTTTCTAACATACCCTGCTGCACAAATCATCAAATAACAAAGTAGAGGTTGGCAGCAGCATAGTTGCAAAAACCGATATAAGGGATCTGAGGAGGGGCTTTCAAGACAAAGAAGTTTCAAAGTAATGAAAACAAAATTATAAATTAATCTTTCAAGCAACAATGTCTCCAATAATTTAGTTATGTTGCAAGAACAAGGGTAATTGATCAATGTAATTTAGTGATCATGTTTGACAGAGTGCTATATAGACACATCAGTAAATTAAGGACGATAAAAGGATAACTCAATTGACAATTTGAGAAGATAGGAAATTACGAAGAATAAAAAAGACACTCATATGATGGGATACTTGCT
>NW_021210096.1:0-3255 GCF_002162155.2 Triticum dicoccoides
GCGAGGGCAACCGCGGAGTAGATGGCAATGTCGAGGCGTGTCTCGAGGGGAAGAGGGTCGTTCTTGAGATGGAGCACGTCATAGAGGCTTCCCCTAGGAACAAACTCGTACACCAACATAGGAACGTCTGTCTCCAGGCAGCAGCCTATAAGCTGGACCAGGTTCCGATGGCTGATCTGGGACTGGATCCTGATCTCGTTCGCGAAGGACTCCTTCTGCCAGTCATGCTTGATAGCGGTGGACTTCTTCACGGCAACACCTGCGTTCTCACCGGAGCTGGTGGTTCCCTTGTAGACTGTCCCAAAAGCGCCTTGGCCGATGATAGAAGTATAGTTGTTTGTCATGTATCTGATCTTTGCCTTGGTGAAGATCTCGATCTTGATGCTTTTGACTAGTTGTCCGCCGTTCTTGTTGAACCTATCTCTCAGCTTTCTTTTCTCTCGCTCCATGAGTAAGAATATGAGTAGCACCACGAGTAATGCAATGCCAATGATTGTTCCTGTGTGCAAACAGATGTTATTTGCGCAAACTTTAGAACAATTGTAATTTTTAACTTTTCACAGAATAATATAGTACATGTACAAAACTACTAGGTGTTAAATCCAGTGAAATAGAGATATATTTTAGAATGTGGAATTTCATATGTTATAGCATTAAGAAACTACATAGGGCATACATACAATGCCTCACCTATAACTGCTACTGCAGCCTTGGACAATACGGGTTCACACCCCTTGTTACCGTCATCCCGTCGTCCAAAATTGCATTTACACTCGTAATCACCTTCTAAATCGTGGCATCTCCCTCCATGACAAGGATACATGTTCTTATTTAAGCACTCATTAATATCTGAAAATTTATGAAAAAATAGAGCATATTAATGGAAAACATAAACATAAGTTAGTATTAATTACTTTATAGGTTTCTATGTGCTTGCAAATAGTGAGAGAGCAAATGAGTACTAAATATTCCTGAGATCCGAAATCTTTCTCGGCAGACTGTCTATGTTCAAATCCAAAGGATATGTTAAAAATTTAAAAATGCTCAATGTGGTGAGAGGAATACACAAATGTAGCAACAAATATAAATGAAAAAAATGAAGTTTCTTTCAGATAATAACATCAAATGAGCAGGGAAGTGTACATACTCTTGCATCCATTTTTTATGTATGGATTGCCGGTGTATCCCTCGAAGCAGTTGCAGAAATAGCCCGTCGCGCTGTTGCTAGCATTAACGCAGTAGCTCTGGGTGCTAACACATGCGCCGTTGGGATCAATATTTGCCTTGTCAACACCCTGCGGCACCGGTGGGCATCTCCCGTCGCTAATTGACCAGTCAAGAACAAGTGGAACAACAGTGCCCTCTCCAAATCTCTTGGCGAATGTCAAATTTCCAACCAGGTCATTTTTTCTGAATTTGTACCTGTTTTACAAATCCTCAAGGAGGTGAGCTTGGTTAGTTTCCATATTAGTTTGAGGTAGCTAGCGCGTTTAAGTTGATCTGGACTTGGCAGTGTGTGAGACCTGTTAGCACTTGCGTTTGTGTTCCCAAGCGGTAGTAGGACTACGAGCCAATTTAGGTTGAAATACTAATAAAGGTTGCCTTGTGAAGATTATAGGAAGCACGTAATGTTGACTCCTCTTTGGATTCAGTACACGTCCAAGTATGTGTGTATAAAAATCGCCAAACCACAATGCACTCGACACGAGATGTGCTTTTGGCCACATGTATTTTCGTGTGCTTGTCTTTGTGATATGTGATGAGTTCATAATTCACTCTATTTTCTTATAAGGATATTCTTTGATGATAAAAATGCTAAAGAAATTTGACTGTCATATAATTCTAAATTTACAATTATTTTGGATTTACTTGATTCTTCTTGTAAGTAAAATACACTATTTAAGATATTGTTAATAATAACTAGCAAGATGGTCCTTGCAGCTGTGAGGGCATTATTTTTAGCACACTGAAAAGTATTAGACAAATCAACTTAAGAATTCATACACATACATTTATATCACTAACAATAAATAATATGGTTATATAACTATCCCAAAGTTATCCTAAATAAAATATCATAATGGAAACATCTTTAACGTCTTCAATTTGTGCGAGCGGTAAATTATTATGTCATTTGCAAGAACACCATATACTATTGATCAGATGTAGTGTTGCCTTTACATACAACTAGATCACTACACGAGAATTAAACTTCAGATCATGAGCTAACTTGCTATTTTGTATGTTGTGATAGATGAGTGCATGGCGATAAAATATATATTGGTGGTCACTAGTATTAGATTCGGACTTACGAAAAATCTGTATATTATGATGCAAATAATAATGAGTGTTTCATCAAAACAATGGTCAAATGTTGCTTCGATAAACTTACAAAGACATATCAATTATGGTTCACTAGGATGTGTTGTGTGCAATTATGAAAATGCCATTCTAATCTATTAATAATGGCTCAAAGCATGATTTTATTCTATATAACATCGAGGACTTCATTGTGTTAGGATTTTCTGGCGTTACTATATTTTTAGGAGGCCATCTGTACTATAGCAAATATCTTGTTATGTGAATACTATTAGGAAGATGTAGTTTTAGATAGAGAAATTATGGTTAAAAACAATGACACTGTATGGATCTTGAATTTTTGGATGATCTTTCTAATGGAATAAGTTCCTTAATAAATTAAGTAAAAATAATGTATCCCCATTGATAGGATAGGAGACATGAATTGTTAAAACTTTACATGTACCTTTTCATCAAGTCTTCTCATCTACTCTCTCCAATCAAACATACTCGATGTGCATTCGGTAGTTATATTTGGACATAGACATGGACCCCAAAATACAACATTGAATATTGTTTTTATATGAATGATAAGTTAGCAAGATATATTTTCTACACAAATTTAATTATATATGTCAGCTTGCTTCATTAATTTATTTATTTTCAATATCAAAGTGAAAAGGTACACCACAAGATTTTTGAAACATCTTCCATTAATATTTGTAGTTTATTTTCCACTAATCCTGATCACTTTGTGCGTGTTACGGTCAACTCTCCCATCATAGCATTTCACACTCCAATTCGCATGTATTTTTCATGTCATGTGACACTGAGGCTTGAACAAAGTTCTAGAACCAGTCACTAATTGTAGCATGTCTTTTAACACATGTAACCTTACTCCCATGACAACACAAAATTAATTCAATCTGTCAACACTCTTTAGTAGCACCGGTCGTC
>NW_021210097.1:0-615 GCF_002162155.2 Triticum dicoccoides
AGGGGGGGTGTTTGAGGAAATTAAATGACGCGGGTACTGAAAATTTTAGTACGCGGGAGTGAAATGTCGGGCTATTAAATTTTTTGATGATAGTGCATCGCGACATGGTCCGGAGATAACAACCGTGTGTTATGAAACAGAAAAACCCTTGAGGCGGTAGATATTTTCTAGGGATGCAGGCGGGATTGGCAACAAGAAACATCGCACACGGTCCAGAGATAACAACCGTGTGTTATGAAACAGAAAAACCATTGAGGCGGGCAGATATTTTTGAGAGGGGGAGCCTCGTGGAGCCCAATGTGCTGTGCGAATGTGTGCATGACAGGTGCACCGGCATGGCACACTGTTAGTTTGAGTGCATATCTGTTGCGTCATCCGACTTGTCTAATGTTCATAAATTTGGCGAAAAATGACGCGGCAGAGGCTCAGAACACGAACACACTTGCATATGGACCAAATTTATGTATCAAAAGGGTGGTTTGATTTTTCAATACCAAATGCAACTTCGATGTGGCACCTCTCTCGCAAAGAGCATGGTATTGCTTACTCCCACACCTCCTCATGTCGGCATGAAGTGAATCCTAAGCTATGAATGCATGCCCCCTCCCCCCCCCC
>NW_021210098.1:0-1054 GCF_002162155.2 Triticum dicoccoides
TGGACTATAACTCACTGTTTTGGGGTCCCGGGGTGATTTCCACAATTAACGAACCCTAGGATGCGTTACGTGTCGATCATCAACACTCACGGTTTTTGTCGATTCTGACATGTTTCGTGGACTAGTACTCACCGTTCTGGGGTCCCAAACCGATTTCCATGATTGTCGAACCCCAAGGTGCGCTTACGTGTCGGTCATCCACACTCGCGGTTTTTGTCCATGCTGACCCGTTTCATGGACTATTACTCAGTTTTGGGGTCCCAAAGCGATTTCCATGGTTGTCGAACCCTGGGGTGCGTTTACTTGTCAGTCGTCAACACTCACAATTTTTGCCAATTCTGGTCCGTTTCCTGGACTATTACTCACCATTTTCGGGTCCCGAAGTGATTTCCACGACTAACGAACCCCGGGGTGCGTTTACGTGTCGGTCTTCAACACTCGTAGTTTTGGCTGATACTGGCCCGTTTCATGGACTATTACTCACTGTTTTGTGGTCCTGGAGTGATTTCCACGATTGACGAACCACGGGGTGCGTTTACGTGTCGGTCATCAACACTCGCTATTTTTGTCGATTCTGACCCGTTTCGCGGACTATTACTCAATATTGGGGTCTCGAAGCGATTTTCATGCTTGTCAAACCCCAGGGTGCCAACACTCGCAGTTTTGGCTGATTTTTGCCCGTTTCGTGGACTATTACTCACCGGTTTGGGGTCCCAAGGCGATTTCCATGGTTGTCGAACCCCAAGGTGCGCTTGCGTGTCGGTCATCAACACTCACGGTTTTTCTCGATTCTGACCCGTTTCTCGGAGTATTACTCAATTTTGGGGTCTCGAAGCGATTTCCATGGTTGTCGAACCCCGGGGTGCGTTTACATGTTGGTCATCAACACTCACAAATTTGGCCAACTCTGGTCCGTCTCTTGGACTATTACTCACCATTTTCGAGTCCCGAAGTGATTTCCACGCTGAACGAACCCCGGGGTGCGTTTACGTGTCGGTAATCAACACTCACAATTTTGGCCGATTCTGGTCCATTTCGTGCACTATTACTCAGC
>NW_021210099.1:0-1245 GCF_002162155.2 Triticum dicoccoides
GGACGACTTCATTTCAAGAAGGGGAGGATGATGAGGACATCAATACAATTGTTACACCCACAGCCCCTGCTGCTATACATACTGGACCAATTACTAGAGCTCGTGCACGCCAACTAAATTACCAGGTACTTTCGTTTCTTGGTAATGATTCTAATGTTCATGAGAATATGATGCTGCCTAAATTGGATACATTTGTTTTGCTTACAAATGAAGGGCCTAGCTTGGAGAAGGATGAACATTGGAGCAAGAACAAGCATGGAGATGATGGCATGCGCAAGGGGAACAAGAACGGAGTTACAAGTGATGATTTCAGGACTTTGAAGCCACCATAATGGGTGCATGAAGCCTTGGACGAAATATACAAGATGCCACTTCATAAATTTCGTCCCGAGGCTACTTTAGGTGCTGCGTCACCTTATTATTGGGCCAGGCCCATGTAATTTCGAAATACATAAGTATAGGCTATTTTTAGAGTCCGTATGTGTGGGGAAACAAGAGATAGGGTTGATTTCGGACCCCTCCACCAAGGGCCACGAAATTCCCCCCTCTTCCTCCATATATACAGCCCTTAGGGCATCGTTTAGACTTTGGGTTTTGTTTAGATTAAAAGTTCGATGAGATGATGGATATCGCTTTGGTGGCAGTCGACTTTGACGATCCGACTACGAACGTGCGAGGACGTCGCGCCTTAGCAATCGCTAAACCAACTCCGAGAGGTTATTGACCACGCCGGAGCACGATCAACCTGACCACGAGGGTCTGTTTCCTGCGAGCAAACAAAGAACAAGCAAGAAACTAAGATTGCAATCTGGATATTGCGAATATAAGATGAAAGCTTTATTGATCAAGGTGGGGTTCTGTGACGCCTTTGTCTGGTCGTTGAACACAAACGAAGTGCGCGAAGTTGCAGCTATGGCGAACTTTTAATCTAAACAAAACCCAAAGTCTAAACGATGCCCTAAGGGCTGTATATATGGAGGAAGAGGGGGGGAATTTCGTGGCCCTTGGTGGAGGGGTCCGAAATCAACCCTATCTCTTGTTTCCCCACACATACGGACTCTAAAAATAGCCTATACTTATGTATTTCGAAATTACATGGGCCTGGCCCAATAATAAGGTGACGCAGCACCTAAAATAGCCTCGGGACGAAATTTATGAAGTGGCATCTTGTATATTTCGTCCAAGGCTTCATGCACCCATTATGGTGGCTTCAAAGTCCTGAAATCATCACTTGTAACTCCGTTC
>NW_021210100.1:0-1652 GCF_002162155.2 Triticum dicoccoides
GACCATCACTGAGAAAGATCTCAATGACCTGGCCAATGAGGGACTGATCCCCCACGGGTCAGCAAGGCTTCCGGGGACCGAGTGTCAGCCGCAGCCGCATGAGGGTGAGTGCGTTCTCTTAGCCACTCATGTAGACCGTGGTTTTCTCTGCCGCCGAGTGTTTTCTTCCGAGGGTTTCTGAATTTCTTTGGGGCGCAACTCCACCATTTCAATCCCAATTCCATCGCCTATCTTGCTGCTTTTGTGTCCATGTGCGAGAACTTCCTGGGTTGTCGACCACACTGGGGTCTCTTCAAGCACATATTCACCTGTCGCTCACAGACAGTGAAAAGTGCGAGTCCGGACGATGAGAGGACCAAGGTTATTCAGATGTGCGGGGGTCTTGGGATTCAGTTGAGGAATAAGAGCACTTTCCCGGCCATGACCCTTCCTGAGTCGGTCAGAGGGTGGCAGTCGACTTGGTTCTACTGCCAAGACGAGTCGAAGCCGGGGCAGTCGACTGGTCTCCCTCCGTTCTCCATGGACCGAGTGGACAAACCGTCTTCTCTGAAGGTGCTTCCTGAGGAGAAAGCCGAGGTAAAAATGTTGGTGGAGCGCGTGGTCCAACTCGTTCGGGATGGAGTGACGGGCATGGATCTTCTGGAAGTCTTCCTTAGGCGGCGCATCCAACCGCTTCAGTACCGAGGTCACCCGATGTGGCTGTATTGCGGTACCGAAGACACCACTCGGGTCCATCCAGAAGCGGTCGATGACGCCACGCTGGAGAGGTGGGTGGCCGCCATCACAGGGAACAAGGACAACCCTCGAGGGGCTAGGAGGATCCAGCTACTCGACTGTACTTATACGCCGGACACGGTATGGTCACTTATCTCCAATTGTAATCTTGCTTTATCCATTCTGCTTTGTCGCGAATTGGTCGATTGATCTTTGTTTTGCTTTGTTGTCTGACAGGCCACCACTGAGTTATACTCGATGTCCAATGGAGCGCAGATACCGACTGAGGAGGAGGAAGGAAGTGGGGGCGAAAGCCCGGAGGAGTGGGATTCGGATGCTGACGACGATGACGAGGGCGATGACTCTGGTGAGGAGGAGGAAGAGGAGGAGGAGGAGGAAGTTGTACCTCCTCGCTCGGAGAGACGCTCGAAGCTTGTCCATGATCCCGCGGTCGAGCGCGGTAAGGGGGTCACAACCGTCACGCAGTCGTCCAAGCACCCTCGGACTACTTCTCCGGTGCCGACTGAGAAATCTCCGAACCAATCTCGAGTGGCGCCGTCGAAGCCGACGAAGGTCCTGCCGAAGATGAAGATGGTGATCCCCACTATCTCAGGGTAATGGTAGTCTTGAGTTTTCCCCGTTTCATGAACATGTTCTTGGTCGACTCATGGGCCAATCGACTGACTTTTGGAACTGCAGCGCTGCTACTTCCGATACTTCGGCCAGGGTTGAAGACCACGAGATGGAGGATGCTGCTACCTCAAAACCTGGTATGACTCTTGTGATGCCGTTTTCAGTCGACTGACTTATTGTCTCTAATTTTGATTCTTTCTGCAGCTTCATCTAACATCGTTATCGATCTTCCTGACGACGATGACGAGGAACCACCAAGGCAGAGGAGGAGCAAAAAGGCGTCTGCTGGCAAGGCGACTCAGGAC
>NW_021210101.1:0-1652 GCF_002162155.2 Triticum dicoccoides
GACCATCACTGAGAAAGATCTCAATGACCTGGCCAATGAGGGACTGATCCCCCACGGGTCAGCAAGGCTTCCGGGGACCGAGTGTCAGCCGCAGCCGCATGAGGGTGAGTGCGTTCTCTTAGCCACTCATGTAGACCGTGGTTTTCTCTGCCGCCGAGTGTTTTCTTCCGAGGGTTTCTGAATTTCTTTGGGGCGCAACTCCACCATTTCAATCCCAATTCCATCGCCTATCTTGCTGCTTTTGTGTCCATGTGCGAGAACTTCCTGGGTTGTCGACCACACTGGGGTCTCTTCAAGCACATATTCACCTGTCGCTCACAGACAGTGAAAAGTGCGAGTCCGGACGATGAGAGGACCAAGGTTATTCAGATGTGCGGGGGTCTTGGGATTCAGTTGAGGAATAAGAGCACTTTCCCGGCCATGACCCTTCCTGAGTCGGTCAGAGGGTGGCAGTCGACTTGGTTCTACTGCCAAGACGAGTCGAAGCCGGGGCAGTCGACTGGTCTCCCTCCGTTCTCCATGGACCGAGTGGACAAACCGTCTTCTCTGAAGGTGCTTCCTGAGGAGAAAGCCGAGGTAAAAATGTTGGTGGAGCGCGTGGTCCAACTCGTTCGGGATGGAGTGACGGGCATGGATCTTCTGGAAGTCTTCCTTAGGCGGCGCATCCAACCGCTTCAGTACCGAGGTCACCCGATGTGGCTGTATTGCGGTACCGAAGACACCACTCGGGTCCATCCAGAAGCGGTCGATGACGCCACGCTGGAGAGGTGGGTGGCCGCCATCACAGGGTACAAGGACAACCCTCGAGGGGCTAGGAGGATCCAGCCACTCGACTGTACTTATACGCCGGACACGGTATGGTCACTTATCTCCAATTGTAATCTTGCTTTATCCATTCTGCTTTGTCGCGAATTGGTCGATTGATCTTTGTTTTGCTTTGTTGTCTGACAGGCCAGCACTGAGTTATACTCGATGCCCAATGGAGCGCAGATACCGACTGAGGAGGAGGAAGGAAGTGGGGGCGAAAGCCCGGAGGAGTGGGATTCGGATGCTGACGACGATGACGAGGGCGATGACTCTGGTGAGGAGGAGGAAGAGGAGGAGGAGGAGGAAGTTGTACCTCCTCGCTCGGAGAGACGCTCGAAGCTTGTCCATGATCCCGCGGTCGAGCGCGGTAAGGGGGTCACAACCGTCACGCAGTCGTCCAAGCACCCTCGGACTACTTCTCCGGTGCCGACTGAGAAATCTCCGAACCAATCTCGAGTGGCGCCGTCGAAGCCGACGAAGGTCCTGCCGAAGATGAAGATGGTGATCCCCACTATCTCAGGGTAATGGTAGTCTTGAGTTTTCCCCGTTTCATGAACATGTTCTTGGTCGACTCATGGGCCAATCGACTGACTTTTGGAACTGCAGCGCTGCTACTTCCGATACTTCGGCCAGGGTTGAAGACCACGAGATGGAGGATGCTGCTACCTCAAAACCTGGTATGACTCTTGTGATGCCGTTTTCAGTCGACTGACTTATTGTCTCTAATTTTGATTCTTTCTGCAGCTTCATCTAACATCGTTATCGATCTTCCTGACGACGATGACGAGGAACCACCAAGGCAGAGGAGGAGCAAAAAGGCGTCTGCTGGCAAGGCGACTCAGGAC
>NW_021210102.1:0-1964 GCF_002162155.2 Triticum dicoccoides
ATTGGTCCTACCGAGTTGCATGTCAGTCCCACCGAAAATCTCTAACGGTCACTAGGTTTACATTTTCGGTCCGACCGAGTTTATTGATTCGGTCCCACCGAGATTGGAAAACTGTGTGTAACGGTTGGATTTTGTGTGGAGGCTATATATACCCCTCCACCTCCTCTTCATTCGTAGAGAGAGCCATCAGAACACACACACAATTCCAACTCATATGTTCTGAGAGAGAACCACCTACTCATGTGTTGAGACCAAGATATTCCATTCCTACCATATGAATCTTGATCTCTAGCCTTCCCAAGTTGCTTTCCACTCAAATCTTCTTTCCACAAAATCCAAATCCTATGAGAGAGAGTTGAGTGTTGGGGAGACTATCATTTGAAGCACAAGAGCAAGGAGTTCATTACCTACACACCATTTGTTACTTCTTGGAGAGTGGTGTCTCCTAGATTGGCTAGGTGTCACTTGGGAGCCTCCGACAAGATTGTGGAGTTGAACCATGGAGTTTGTAAGGGCAAGGAGATCGCCTACTTCGTGAAGATCTACCGCTAGTGAGGCAAGTCCTGTGTGGGCGATGGACATGGTGGGATAGACAAGGTTGCTTCTTCGTGGACCCTTTGTGGGTGGTTGCTTCTTCGTGGACCCTTCGTGGGTGGAACCCTATGTGGACTCGCGCAACCGTTACCCTTTGTGGGTGGAGCCCTGTGTGGACTCGCGCAACCGTTACCCTTTGTGGGTTGAAGTCTCCATCAACGTGGATGTAGGATAGCACCACCTATCCGAACCACGGGAAAAACATCCGTGTCTCCAATTGCGTTTGAATTCTCCAAACCCTTCCCTTTACATTCTTGCAAGTTGCATGCTTTACTTTCCGCTGCCAATATACTCTTTGCATGCTTGCTTGAATCGTGTGAGGATTGCTTGACTTGTCCTACAATAGCTAAAATCCGCCAAGAACTAAAATTGGGAAAGGTTAAGTTTTTATTTGGTCAAGTAGTCTAATCACCCCCCCCCTTTAGACATACTTTCGATCCTATAGTATGATTTCCAATAACTCTGTTGCTTGCTCCATTGTTCCGGGGAACGGAGTTTTAGTCATCTTGCCCATGAGGCATGGTTCACAAGTACCAAGTGATTCATAATCAAGTGATTCCAGAAGTCCATCAGAATGGACTTTCTTCATGCACTTTACACCAATATGACCTAAACGGAAGTGCCACAAATTAGTTGCACTATCATTATCAACTCTACATCTTTTGGCTTCAATACTATGAACATGTGTATCATTACTATCAAGATTTAGTAAAAATAGACCACTCATCAAGGGTGAATGACCATAAAAGATATTACTCATATAAATAGAGCAAGCATTATTCTCTAATTTAAATGAAGAACCGTCTCGCATCAAACAAGATCCAGATATAATGGCCATGCTCAATGCTGACACCAAATAACAATTATTTAGGTCTAAAACTAATCCCGAAGGTAGATGTAGAGGTAGCGTGCCGACGGCGATCACATCGACTTCTGGACCATTTCCCACGCGCATCGTCACCTCGTCCTTAGCCAATCTTCACATAATACATAGCCCCTGTTTTGAGTTGCAAATGTTACCAACTGAATCAGTATCAAATACACAGGCACTACTACGAGCATTAGTAAGGTACACATCAATAACATGTATATCAAATATACCTTTCACTTTGCCATCCTTCTTCTCCGCCAAATACTTGGGTCAGTTCCACTTCCAGTGACCAGTTCCTTTGCAGTAGAAGCACTCAGTCTCAGGCTTAGGTCCAGACTTGGGTTTCTTCACTTGAGCAGCATCTGGCTTGTTGTTCTTTTTGAAGTCCCCCTTCTTCCCTTTACCCTTTTTCTTGAAACTGGTGGTCCTGTTGACCATCAACACTTGATGCTCCTTCTTGATTTCTACCTCCGCAGCCTTTAGTATTGCGAAGAGCTCA
>NW_021210103.1:0-1501 GCF_002162155.2 Triticum dicoccoides
ATCTTCTGCTGTGGTCGGGCATTGAGTTTGACTCAACTTCACACCTTGTAGCACGGGCAAGAACCCTTTCTTTGCCTGATCCATTTTGAACTTTTTCAAAATTTTGTCAAGGTATGTGCTTTGTGAAAGTCCTATTAAGCGTCTTGATCTATCTCTATAGATCTTGATGCCCAATATGTAAGCAGCTTCACCGAGGTCTTTCATTGAAAAACTTTTATTCAAGTATCCCTTTATGCTATCCAGAAATTCTATATCATTTCCGATTAATAATATGTCATCTACATATAATATCAGAAATGCTACAGAGCTCCCACTCACTTTCTTGTAAATACAGGCTTCTCCAAAAGTCTGTATAAAACCATATGCTTTGATTACACTATCAAAACGTTTATTCCAACTCCGAGATGCTTGCACCAGTCCATAAATGGATCGCTGGAGCTTGCATACTTTGTTAGCATCTTTTGGATCAACAAAACCTTCTGGCTGCATCATATACAACTCTTCTTCCAGAAATCCATTCAAGAACGCAGTTTTGACATCCATTTGCCAAATTTCATAATCATGAAATGCAGCAATAGCTAACATGATTCAGACAGACTTAAGCATCGCTACGGGTGAGAAAGTCTCATCGTAGTCAACCCCTTGAACTTGTCGAAAACCTTTCACAACAAGTCGAGCTTTATAGACAGTTACATTACCATCAGCGTCAGTCTTCTTCTTAAAGATCCATTTATTCTCAATGGCTTGCCGATCATCGGGCAAGTCAACCAAAGTCCATACTTTGTTTTCATACATGGATCCCATCTCAGATTTCATAGCCTCCAGCCATTTTGCGGAATCTGGGCTCATCATCGCTTCCTCATAGTTCGTAGGTTCATCATGGTCAAGTAACATGACTTCCAGAATAGGATTACCGTACCACTCTGGTGCGGATCTTACTCTAGTAGACCTACGAGGTTCGGTAGAAACTTGATCTAAAGTTTCATGATCAATATCATTAGCTTCCTCACTAATTGTTGTAGTCGTCACAGGAACTGGTTCTTGTGATGAACTACTTTCCAATAAGGGAGTAGATACAGTTATCTCATCAAGTTCTACTTTCCTCCCACTCACTTCTTTCGAGAGAAACTCCTTCTCTAGAAAGGATCCGATTTTAGCAACGAAAATCTTGCCCTCAGATCTGTGATAGAAGGTGTACCCAATAGTCTCTTTTGGGTATCCTATGAAGACACATTTCTCCGATTTGGGTTCGAGCTTATCTGGTTGAAGTTTCTTCACATAAGCATCGCAGCACCAAACTTTAAGAAACGACAACTTTGGTTTCTTGCCAAACCACAGTTCATAAGGCGTCGTCTTAACGGATTTTGATGGTGCCCTATTTAACGTGAATGTGGCCGTCTCTAAAGCATAACCCCAAAACGATAGCGGTAAATCAGTAAGAGACATCATAGATCGCACCATATCTAGTAAAGTACGATTACGACGTTCGGACACACCATTT
>NW_021210104.1:0-1227 GCF_002162155.2 Triticum dicoccoides
GGATGATGAGTATGCGGGCGATTATGAGGATGAGGTTGATCAAAATCAGATCTACGAGCAGCCACCAGCACCACCACCAGCAGGTCGACCTCAGGTATATATTCGTAATGGTAGGCCTGCACCACCACCTCAGGTACGAGATGATGTCCATATTCCTAAACTGAAATTGAATATTCCACCATTTGAGGGTAGATATGTTCCTGATATATATCTTACTTGGGAGTTAGAAACTGAACAACGATTTACATGTTTACAATATCCTGAGGAGAGACGAGTTGCTGCTGCTGTTTGTGCTTTCACTAGTTTTAAATGTGTATGGTGGTCTGAACATTGTAGATTATATCCTATTCCAACTACTTGGGCTGCTTTGAAAACTGCTATGCGTACGCGTTGGGTTCCACCATATTATCAACGTGAATTGCTTCAAAAATTGCAGCGTCTAAGACAAGGAAAAAATTCTGTAGAAGAATATTATCAGGAATTACAAACTGGCATGATTAGATGTGGTATTGTTGAGGAGAATGAAGCTATGCTTGCACGTTTTCTGGGTGGATTAAATAGAGTGATTCAGACCATTCTAGACTATAAGGAGTATACTAATATCACTCGTTTATTCCATCTTGCTTGTAAAGCTGAACGTGAAGTGCAGGATCGACAAGCATTGGGGCGAACTAACTTTTCTGCAGGCCGACCTTCATCATGGACACCACGTGCATCTTCTACTTCAACTGCACCAGCACCTCCATCAGGTGCCACCTCCAGCCGTGATACAAGAAAACAGGCACAACCACCATATCCGCCAAGAGCGCACCTGCGGGGCCTACACAGCGTTCTTCTTCTTCCATAGCATCAACAGGGCACACAAGTGATATTATTTGTCGTTGTTGTAAGGGAGGAGGTCATTATGCGAGAGAATGCAAATCTCCGCGTGTGATGATTGCTACCGCGGATGGTGGATATGAGTCCGCTAGTGACTATGATGAGGAGACTTTGGCTCTTATTACACGTGAAGAACATGGTGGAGATGATTCTGATAATGAGACGCAATACATGGCTCCTGAAGACGCTGACAGGTATGAATGTTTAGTTGCTCAACGTGTTTTGAGTGTGCAGATCACACAAGCTGAGCAAAATCAGAGGCACAATTTGTTCCATACCAAGGGAGTTGTGAAGGAACGTTCTGTGCGCGTCATCATAGACGGAGGGAGCTGCAACAACTTGGCTAGC
>NW_021210105.1:0-1696 GCF_002162155.2 Triticum dicoccoides
AAGAGAGTTAAGTTTTCTTAACCACCCACATCTTCAGGGGTGGCTTAGAAGCAATGAGTCTAAGTGCAGCATCTGAGAACTTCGGCTTCGGAGCCCTAGTAAATAGCCTTGCAGGGGGTGAATAATACTCATATGAATAAGCAGAAAAGTTCTTGGTCCTATGAACATAGCGGTTTAATGAAACACGCTCATATTCATGGGTCTGAGTATGATTTTCCTGCAAAACATTGATGTTAGGGTGACTCAGATGAGTCCTCGGTCTGTATGAAGCTTTTGGAACATATGAAGCCTTTGGTATGGGGTTTGTCTTCTTCACAGGTGGTGTCATGATGACATTCACGGGAAGATTCGTAAGACAACTCTTGGGTACCCATATCTTCTTCATAGGTGACCCATTCCTGCAGTTAGTACCAATATACCTTGCAAACACTTCGCCATTCTGATTCTTAAACAATTTATTGTTTGCATCAAAGGATTCATCAATGATAATTGGGTTAGCACAAGTGAAGCCAGATAAGGTGGATGGATCTACTGGAGGTTCCTTTGCAGCAACCCAGGTGGTTTTGGGGTACTGCTCAGGCTTCCAGTATGACCCATCAACATTCATTTTTCTTTCGAACCCAACACCCTCTTTTCTAGGGTTTTGGTTCAGAAACTGCTTTTTGAGGACATCACATAATGTCTGATGCCCTTTGAGGCTTTTGTACATCCCTGTCTCAAGCAGTGTCTTCAACCTGGCATTCTCATCAGCAATAGTAGTGGTATCCCCAATGGATGGGTTAGTTACCACATCAGCAGTTGAAGATATCTCAATAGTAGTTGTAGTGGAACATTCAGCAATAGAGGCAGCGTTATTACGCTCAATGCATTTTAGACATGGTGGTTCAAATCCTTCCTGAGCGGAACTGATCTGTTGAGCGCGGAGTGACTCGTTTTCCTTTTGAAGATCTTCATGATCCGATCTCAATTTCTCAAGTTCTTGGTTCCTTTGAAGATAATCATAGGAGAGTTTTTCATGAGATGTTGAGAGCGTTTCATGACGACCTTCAAGTTCCTGGTACTTAACATAAAGATTTTTTATGTCTTCAATTAAGGGCTGAGTCTTAGTCATTTTCGCGTCCAATAGGTCATCGCTTTTGTCTAACAGTTTTTGAATATGTTCCATAGATTTCTGTTATTCAGTTGCAATTTTAGCAAGTTTTTTGTAGCTAGGTTTGGATTCACCATCAGAATCATCTTCACTTGATGTTTGAAAGTAAGCATCGCGAGAGTTTATCTTGGCACCACGTGCCATGAAGCAGTAGGTGGGAGTCGAGTCGTTCTCGTCATCAGCGTTGGTTGCGGAGCCATTGTCTTCAGTGTTGAAGATGGACTTGGCGACGTAAGCTGTAGCTAGAGCCAGACTTGCGACACCAGAGTCGGACTCCTCCTCAGACTCCACCACCTCCTCTGAAGCAGACTCCTCCTCTGAATCCATTTCCTTGCCAACAAAAGCACGTGCCTTGCCTGATGAGATCTTCTTGTGTGATGAAGACTTGGAGGAAGATTTGGAAGAAGACTTTGAGGATTTCTTCTTCTTCTTTTCATCAGAATCATATTCTTTGCTCTTCTTCTTCTTCTTCTCATTGTCCCACTGTGGACATTCAGAGATGAAGTGGCCAGGTTTCTTGCACTTGTGACAGGTTCTTTTCTTGCT
>NW_021210106.1:0-1362 GCF_002162155.2 Triticum dicoccoides
CATATTGTGTAGAAATACAGGACCCAAAATGTTAATCTCTTCGCATAGGTGAACTAGGACGTGCATCATGATGTTGAAGAAGGATGGTGGGAACACCAACTCGAAACTGACAAGACATTGCACCAAATCATTCTGTAACCTTGGTATGATTTCTGGATCGATTACCTTCTGAGAGATTGCATTGAGAAATGCACATAGCTTCACAATGGCTAATCGAACGTTTTCCGGTAGAAGCCCCCTCAATGCAACCGGAAGCAGTTGCGTCATAATCACGTGGCAGTCATGAGACTTTAGGTTCTGGAACTTTTTCTCTGCCATGTTTATTATTCCCTTTATATTCGACGAGAAGCCAGACGGTACCTTAATACTGAGCAGGCATTCAAAGAAGATTTCCTTCTCTTCTTTGGTAAGAGCGTAGCTTGCATGACCCTGATGTATGCCGTCTTCTCCGTGCATACGTTGCTGGCCCTCCCGTGCCTCAGGTGTATCTTTTGTCTTCCCATACACGCCCAAGAAGCCAAGCAGGGTCACGCAAAGATTCTTCGTCACGTGCATCACGTCGATTGCGGAGCGGACCTCTAGGTCTTTCCAATATGGCAGGTCCCAAAATATAGATTTCTTCTTCCACATGGGTGCGCGTCCGTCGGCGTCCTTTGGAACAGGTTGTCCGCCAGGACCCTTTCCAAATATCACCTTCAAATCCTTGACCATATCATATACATCAGCACCAGTACGGTGGCGAGGCTTCGTCCGGTGATCCGCCTCACCTTTGAAATGCTTGCCTTTCTTTCTTACGGGTGCCTGCTCGGAAAAAATCGACGATGTCCCAGGTACACATTCTTCTTACAACTATTCAAATATATATTGTCGGTATCATCCAAACAGTGCGTGCATCCACGGTATCCCTTGTTTGTCTGTCCTGAAAGGTTACTGAGAGCAGGCCAATCATTGATGGTCACGAACAACAACGCCTTTAGGTCAAATTCTTCCCCCATGTGCTCATCCCACGCACGTACACCTGTTCCATTCCACAGTTGTAAGAGTTCTTCAACTAATGGCCTTAGGTACACATCAATGTCGTTGCCGGGTTGCTTAGGGCCTTGGATGAGCACTGGCATCATAATGAACTTCCGCTTCATGCACAACCAAGGAGGAAGGTTATACAAACATAGAGTCACAGGCCAGGTGCTATGGTTGCTGCTCTGCTCCCCAAAAGGATTAATGCCATCTGCGCTTAGACCAAACCATACGCTCCTTGCGTCATCTGCAAACTCCTTCCCGTACTTTCTTTCGATTTTTCTCCACTGCGACCCGTCAGCTGGTACTCTCAACTTTCCGTCTTTCTTACGGTCTTCTCTGTGC
>NW_021210107.1:0-976 GCF_002162155.2 Triticum dicoccoides
CAAGAAGGAGGGGTCGTCAACTCCGTAGTCGTACCGGGTAGCAGCGACGTCGGTCTCGGTGTCTAGCGGAAGAAGAGGGGGAAGAAACAATGAATACAATGCAAACAGATGCATAATGATGCATGACAAGGCAAAGCGTGATGCTAGGCGTGCCCTAACGTGGTATGAGGTAATACCGGTGAAGGGGGGAAACATCCGGGAAAGTATTCCCGGTGTTTCACGTTTTCGGACAGATGAACCAGAGGGGGAAAGTTGCGAGTTCGATAGGTTAGGGGGTGTGGCGGACGAACGGGATGCGTATCCGAAATCGTCTCGTCGTTCTGAGTGACTTTCATGTACAAAGTTTCTCCATCCGAGCTACGGTTTATTTTATATTAATTTTTAAAGTTTTTAAATCATTTTCTAATTTATTAATTATTAATTAAATTCGAAAATAGTATTACTACATCAGCATGACGTCAGCATGACATCATCAGTCAACAGAGGTGTTGACTGGTCAGGCTGACGTGTGGGACCCACCTGTCATACTCTGTTTAATTAATTAGGGTTAGGTCAACTAACTACTGCTTAGTTAGACTAACATGTTATTTACTAATTAAGTAGGATTAATTAACTTAATTAATTCATTAGATAATTAATTAATTAATAATTAACTTCATTAAATCATTTTTATTTTATCTATTAATTTTATTTTTAATACTTTTTTTAAACGTTCTGTGGGGTGGGGCCCCCATGTCAGTGGCCCCGGGGGGCCTTAACGGGTGCGGGCGCATGGGCGCGCGGGTGGAGGGGCTACGGGGCGCCCGTTAGCGGGTCGCACCCCTGATCCAGCGCAGCAGGTCGCCGGCCAGGGGAGTCGCCGGCCGCGGCGGCCGGAGTGGCCGGAGCCGGGGCGTCGACGGAGAGGGGTTGGCCGCGGCGCGGGCCAGCAGCGCGGTTGGGGGCGGCGGAGCCGCGGCAGCACGACAGGAGGAGG
>NW_021210108.1:0-1208 GCF_002162155.2 Triticum dicoccoides
AATTGTGCCTCTGATTTTGCTCAGCTTGTGTGACCTGCACACTCAAAACACGTTGAGCAACTAAACATTCATACCTGTCAGCGTCTTCAGGAGCCATGTATTGCGTCTCATGATCAGAATCATCTCCACCATGTTCTTCACGTGTAATAAGAGCCAAAGTCTCCTCATCATAGTCACTAGCGGACTCATATCCACCATCCGCGGTAGCAATCATCACACGCGGAGATTTGCATTCTCTCGCATAATGACCTCCTCCCTTACAACGACGACAAATAATATCACTTGTGTGCCCTGTTGATGCCATGGAAGAAGAAGAACGATGTGCAGGCCCCGCAGGTGCGCTCTTGGCAGATAATGGTGGTTGTGCCTGTTTTCTTGTATCACGGCTGGAGGTGGCACCGGATGGAGGTGCTGGTGCAGTTGAAGTAGAAGATGCACGTGGTGTCCATGATGAAGGTCGGCCTACAGAAAAGTTAGTTCGCCCCAATGCTTGTCGATCCTGCACTTCATGTTCAGCTTTACAAGCAAGATGGAATAAACGAGTGATATTAGTATACTCCTTATAGTCTAGAATGGTCTGAATCTCTCTATTTAATCCACCCAGAAAACGTGCAAGCATAGCTTCATTCTCCTCAACAATACCACATCTAATCATGCCAGTTTGTAATTCCTGATAATATTCTTCTACAGAATTTTTCCCTTGTCTTAAACGCTGCAATTTTTGAAGCAATTCACATTGATAATATGGTGGAACCCAACGCGTACGCATATCAGTTTTCAAAGCAGCCCAAGTAGTTGGAATAGGATATAATCTACAATGTTCAGACCACCATACACATGCAAAACTAGTGAAAGCACAAACGGCAGCAGCAACTCGTCTCTCCTCAGGATATTGTAAACATGTAAATCGTTGTTCAGTTTCTAACTCCCAAGTAAGATATATATCAGGAACATATCTACCCTCAAATGGTGGAATATTCAATTTCAGTTTAGGAATATGGACATCATCTCGTACCTGAGGTGGTGGTGCAGGCCTACCATTACGAATATATACCTGAGGTCGACCTGCTGGTGGTGGTACAGGTGGCTGCACGTAGTGTTGATTTTGATCAACCTCATCCTCATAATCTCCCACATAATCATCCTCCTCCGCATCAGCAGCAGGAGCCACAGAAGTATCAACAACAGCACCAACAGTTTGGCCAAAC
>NW_021210109.1:0-1202 GCF_002162155.2 Triticum dicoccoides
CAACACTAGCCTTAGATGTTCGGCATGTTCTTCCTCGTTCTTGGAGTAGATGAGTATATCATCGAGGTAAACCATGACGAATTTATCCAAATACTCCATGAAGATTGAGTTCATTAACCGAGAAAAGGTGGCTGGAGCGTTGGTTAATCCGAAGGACATGACGGTGTACTCGTATTGGCCATAACGAGTAACAAAGGCCGTTTTAGGAATGTCCCCGTTTCTGATTTTGATTTGATGGTAGCCCAACCTCAAATCCATCTTGGAGAAGACTGAGGATCCAGCGAGCTGATCGTACAGGTCGTTGATCCTGGGAAGCGGATATTTGTTCTTGATTGTGACCAAATTGACAGGTCGGTAATCTACAACCATCCGGTCCGTACCATCCTTCTTCTTGACGAATAGGACGGGGAAAGCCCACGGAGATGAGCTAGGTCGGATGAAACCCTTTTTCAAGGACTCATCGAGTTGTTTCTTAAGCTCGGCTAGTTCTAGGGGTGCCATCTTATAAGGTCTTCTAGCAATCGGAACGGTTCCTGGAATGAGGTCTATTACAAACTCAACATCCCTGTTAGGTGGAACACCTGGCAATTCCTCTGGAAAGACATCCGGGAAGTCACGGACTACTGGAACGTCCTCAAGGTCTGGCAAAGGGCTGGCGTTAAGAGAATATAATTGTTGCTTGGCTATTCGGGTCAAGACATTAACTATCTTTCCCGAAGGATGGGTGAGTTGAACAGTCCTAGAGAAGCAATCAATTTTGGCTTGATGAGCTGACATCCAGTCCATACCCAAAGTGATATTAATATCTGAAGATTTAAGGGCTATCAAAGACGCGAGGAAAACAAGTCTGTCGACTTGGATTTCATTTCCATGGCTTACTCTAGAAGTTTGCCATTTGGATCCCGGAGTTTGAATTACCATAGAGGTTGGCATATCACCGAATGCGACGTTATGCAAGCGAGCATAGTTTTCAGATATAAAAGAATGAGAGGCTCCTGTATCGAAAAGGACAGATGCCGGGTGGCAGTTAACAAGAAGCGTACCGAGAACAACGTTGGGATCCTCTTGAGCTTCTTCGGCAGAGATACAGTTGACATGGCCACGTGAAGCGGTGACCGGTTTAGCATGAAACACTTTCCCTGTCGGCTTGCCACGGCCAACAGCTTTAGCAGATTGATTGGGGTTGGTCTGGGGACACTCAC
>NW_021210110.1:0-1113 GCF_002162155.2 Triticum dicoccoides
GCTTTGATCATCTCATCAAAGCGAATGTTCCAACTCCGAGATGCTTGCACCAGTCCATAAATGGATCGCTGGAGCTTGCATACTTTGTTAGCGTTCCGAGGATCGACAAAACCTTCCGGCTGCATCATATACAGTTCTTCCTTAAGATGCCCGTTAAGGAATGCCGTTTTGACGTCCATTTGCCATATCTCATAATCATAGTATGCGGCAATTGCTAACATGATTCGGACGGACTTCAGCTTCGCTACGGGAGAGAAAGTCTCGTCGTAGTCAATCCCTTGAACTTGTCGATAACCCTTAGTGACAAGTCGAGCCTTATAGATTGTAACATTACCATCCGCGTCCGTCTTCTTCTTAAAGATCCATTTGTTTTCTATCGCTCGCCGATCATCGGGCAAGTCTGTCAAAGTCCATACTTTGTTTTCATACATGGATTCTATCTCGGATTTCATGGCTTCAAGCCATTTGTTGGAATTCGGGCCCGCCATCGCTTCTTCATAGTTCGAAGGTTCATTGTTGTCTAACAACATGATTTCCAGGACAGGGTTGCCGTACCACTCTGGTGCGGAACGTGTCCTAGTGGACCTACGAAGTTCAGCAGTAACTTGATCCGAAGTACCTTGATCATCATCAATGTTTTCCTCTTCAGTTGGTGTGGGCATCACAGGAACGGTTTCCTGCGCTGCGCCACTTTCCCGCTCAAGAGGTAGTTCTTCATCGAGTTCTACTTTCCTCCCACTTACTTCTTTCGAGAGAAACTCTTTTTCCAGAAAGCATCCGTTCTTGGCAACAAAGATCTTGCCTTCGGATCTTAAGTAGAAGGTATACCCGACAGTTTCCTTAGGGTATCCTATGAATACGCATTTTTCCGACTTGGGTTCGAGCTTTTCAGGTTGAAGTTTCTTGACATAAGCATCGCATCCCCAAACTTTTAGAAACGACAGCTTAGGTTTCTTCCCAAACCATAATTCATACGGTGTCGTCTCAACGGATTTAGACGGTGCCCTATTTAAAGTGAATGTAGCTGTCTCTAGAGCGTATCCCCAAAATGATAGCGGTAAATCGGTAAGAGACATCATAGACCGCACCATATCCAATAGGGTGCGATTACGA
>NW_021210111.1:0-704 GCF_002162155.2 Triticum dicoccoides
GTGACCGCAAAACGGTGAGTAATAGTCCATGAAATAGGCGAGAATCGACAAAAACCACGAGTGTTGATGACCGACACGTAAACGCACCACGGGGTTTGTTAATCATGGAAATCATTGCGGGACCCCAAAACAGTCAGTATTAGTCCAGGAAACGGGCCAGAATTGGCCAAAACAATGAGTGTTGATGACCGACAGGTAAGTGCACCTTAGGGTTCAACAACTGTGGAAATCGCCTCGTGATCGCAAAACGGTGAGTAATAGTCCATGAAACGGGCCAGAATCGTCAAAAACCACGAGTGTTGATGTCTGACACGTAAACGCACCCCGGGGTTCGTTAATCGCGGAAATCACTCTGGGACCCCAAAAAAGTGAGTAATAGTCCACAAAACGGGCCAGAATCAGCCAAAATTGCGACTGTTGATGACCGACATGTAAGCGCACCTTGGGGTTCATAAACTATGGAAATCGCTTTGGGATCCCTAAACGGTGAGTAATTGTCCACGAAACGGGTCAGAATTGGCCAAAGCTGTGAGTGTTGATGACGGGCACGTAAACGCACCCCAGGGATCGTCAATCATGGAATCGCTCTGGAACCCCAAAACGGTGAGTAACAGTGCACAAAACATACCAGAATCGGCCAAAATTGTGAGTTTTGATGACCGACACGTAAACGCACCCCGGTGTTCGTCAATCGTGGAAATCAC
>NW_021210112.1:0-2147 GCF_002162155.2 Triticum dicoccoides
TTCTGAAATTCCTTGAACTTTTCAAAGGTCTCAGACTTGTGTTTCATTAAGTAGACATACCCATATCTACTCAAGTCATCTGTGAGAGTGAGAACATAACGATATCCTCCGCGAGCCTCAACGCTCATTGGACCGCACACATCGGTATGTATGATTTCCAACAAGTTGGTTGCTCGCTCCATTGTTCCGGAGAACGGAGTCTTGGTCATTTTACCTAAGAGGCATGGTTCGCACGTGTCAAACGATTCATAATCAAGAGACTCTAAAAGTCCATCGGCATGGAGCTTCTTCATGCGCTTGACACCAATGTGACCAAGGCGGCAGTGCCACAAGTATGTGGGACTATCGTTATCAACTTTAAATCTTTTGGCATCTACACTATGAACATGTGTAATATTACGCTTGAGATTCATTAAGAATAAACCATTGACCATCGGAGCATGACCATAAAACATATCTCTCATATAAATCGAACAACCATTATTCTCAGACTTAAATGAGTAGCCATCTCGTATTAAACGAGATCCAGATACAATGTTCATGCTCAAACTTGGCACTAAATAACAATTATTAAGGTTCAAAACTAATCCCGTATGTAAATGTAGAGGCAGCGTGCCGACGGCGATCACATCGACTCTGGAACCATTCCCGACGCGCATCGTCACCTTGTCCTTCGCCAGTCTCCGTTTATTCCGCAGCTCCTGCTGTGAGTTACAAATATGAGCAACGGCACCGGTATCAAATACCCAGGAGTTACTACGAGTACTGGTAAGGTACACATCAATCACATGTATATCAAATATACCTTTGGTGTTGCCGGCCTTCTTATCTGCTAAGTATTTGGGGCAGTTCCGCTTCCAGTGACCCTTCCCCTTGCAATAAAAGCACTCAGTCTCAGGCTTGGGTCCATTCTTTGACTTCTTCCCGGTAACTGGCTTACCAGGAGCGGCAACATCTTTGCCGTCCTTCTTGAAGTTCTTCTTACCCTTGCCCTTCTTGAACTTAGTGGTCTTATTGACCATCAACACTTGATGTTCTTTCTTGATTTCAGCCTCTGCTGACTTGAGCATCGAGAACACTTCAGGAATGGTCTTTTCCATTCCCTGCATGTTGTAGTTCATCACAAAGCTCTTGTAGCTTGGTGGGAGTGACTGGAGGATTCTGTCAATGACCGCCTCATCTGGGAGGTTAATGTTCAGCTGGGTCATACGGTTGTGCAACCCAGACATCTTCAGGATGTGCTCACCGACAGAACTGTTTTCCTCCATCTTACAACTGTAGAACTTGTCGGAGACATCATATCTCTCGACCCGGGCATGAGCTTGAAAAACTAGTTTCAGCTCTTCGAACATCTCATATGCTCCGTGATGCTCAAAACGCTTTTGGAGCCCTGGTTCTAAGCTGTAAAGCATGCCGCACTGAACGAGGGAGTAATCATCAGCGCGAGACTGCCAAGCATTCATAATGTCTTGGTTCTCTGGGACGGGAGCGTCACCTAGCGGTCCTTCTAGGACATATTGTTTCCTGGCAGCTATGAGGATGATCCTCAGGTTCCGGACCCAGTCCGTATAGTTGCTGCCATCATCTTTCAGCTTGGTTTTCTCTAGGAACGCGTTGAAGTTCATGTTGACATTAGCGTTGGCCATTGATCTACAAGACATGTTTGCAAAGGTTTTAGACTAAGTTCATGATAATAAAGTTCTAATCAAATTATGAACTCCCACTTAGATTAGACATCCCTTTAGTCATCTAAGTGTTACACGATCCGAGTCGACTAGTCCGTGTCCGATCATCACGTGAGACGGACTAGTCATCGTCGGTGAACATTTTCATGTTGATCGTATCTTCCATACGACTCGTGTTCGACCTTTCGGTCTCCGTGTTCCGAGGCCATGTCTGCACATGCTAGGCTCGTCAAGTTAACCCTAAGTGTTTTCGCTGTGTAAAACTGTCTTACACCCGTTGTATGTGAACGTAAGAATCCATCACACCCGATCATCACGTGGTGCTTAGAAACGACGAACTGTAGCAACGGTGCACAGTTAGGGGAGAACACTTCTTGAAATTTTATAAGGGATCATCTTATTTACTACCGTCGTCCTAAGTAAACAAGATGCATAATACATAATAAACATCACATGCAATTA
>NW_021210113.1:0-1585 GCF_002162155.2 Triticum dicoccoides
TCCTGGCATGTCTGAAGGGTGATAGGCAAAAATGTCCCAATTTTCCTGAAGGAATTCTCGTAGTGCGGCTTCGACATCAGGACTTAATTGTGCCCCAATGGAGGCCGTCTTTGTGGGGTCCGTTGGATGGACCTGAAATTTGACTATTTTGTCTGCTGGTTTAAAAGAGGTGGACCTGAACCTCTTATCGAGTATCACATCGTCCCTATCCACCGTGGAGCGCAGCGTAGTTAGTTCCTCTGCCGCTAGGGCTTCGGACAGTGCCTCTAGGGCCAGTGCGGCTGTCTTATTTTCAGCGCGGAGTGCTGTATCTGGATCACTGGCGAGAGTGATTATCCCATTGGGTCCGGGCATTTTGAGCTTCATGTACCCGTAGTGGGGTATAGCTTGGAAGATTGTGAATGCCTCTCGCCCTAACAAAGCGTGATATCCGCTGCCGAATGGGGCCACTTGGAACGTGACCTCCTCGGACCTGTAATTGTCCGGTGAGCCGAACACTACATCTAGTGTGATTTTTCCTGTGCAACGTACTTCTCGACTAGGGATTATTCCTCTGAAGGTTGTGCTGCTTCGCTCAATGCGGCTCCAGTCAATTTCCATTTTTTGAAGGGTTTCCTCATAAATGAGGTTTAATCCGCTGCCTCCATCCATGAGTACCTTAGTGAGATGGAAACCGTCTACTATCGGACTGAGGACCAATGCGGCTGGTGCTCTAGCTGTTCGGAATTTAGGTTCGTCGCTGGCATTGAAGGTGATAGCCGTGTCGCTCCATGGATTTGTTGTTGCTACTTGGTAGATTTCGGCGAGGCTGCGGATTGTTCATTTTCGCATGTTATTTGATGCGAAAGTCTCGAAGACTGTTAATACCGTACTGGTACTGCTGGGTTGGTTGCCCAGGGCTAAAAATCCCACGCCACTTTTGGCCACCTGCCGTAGTATCCAACATGCTCGAAGGCTATGTGTTGGAGTGGCGCCCTTCGTACTGTGGATTTTGCAGGGTCCGTTGATCCATCCCTCTAGTACGGTTCCGTACCCTTTAGGGGGTTTTTGCTTTTTGGTTTTTAACCCAGGTGCTTGAGTATGACGCACCCTTTTATTTCGGACTGGGATTTTATTCAGGGCCGGATTGTCCCAAAACATGGTTTCGGTTTTCCAGACACTCTCCATCGCGCAGTATTTTTGTAAATGGTCGCTAGGTCGGCGAAGCGTGAAACTTCGCCACGACTGATGGCGTTTATGATTCCCTTGTCCGTGCAATTATTGCAAAAGATTGAAACCGCGCTTTCTTCACGGCAGTCATTTATCCTGTTCATAACCAGGAGGAATCTGGCCCAGTAATGATGTACTGTTTCCTCGGGCTCTTGCCGTATTTGAGATAGATCGCATATGTTTGGGTGGGCGGGTGGAACTAAGTTCGGAACCCCGCCCGATCTGAGGCTCAAAGGCCAAGAAGCTTCCGGATTTGGAAGCTTGGTTTGCTGAGCGCTTTCCAACAAATCTGGTCCGATGCCTGACTTTAGGTTCAGTATTTGATTAGCGTCCATCCCTCCGCGGGAATCCGGCATGGAGGGATCTGGAATCCGGA
>NW_021210114.1:0-964 GCF_002162155.2 Triticum dicoccoides
CAAGGCGGCAGTGCCACAAGTATGTGGGACTATCATTATCAACCTTACTTCTTTTGGTACTCACATTATGAATATGTGTAGCATCACGTTCGAGATTCATAAGGAATAAACCATTCACCATAGGAGCATGACCATAAAACATATCTCTCATAAAAATGGAACAACCATTATTCTCAGATTTAAAAGAGTAGCCATCTCGAATTAAACGAGATCCCGATACAATGTTCATGCTCAAAGCTGGCACTAAATAACAATTATTAAGGTTTAAAACTAATCCCGAAGGGAGATGCAGAGGTAGCGTGCCGACGGCGATCACATTGACCTTGGAACCATTCCCGACGCGCATCGTCACCTCGTCCTTTGCCAGTTTCTGCTTATTCCGCAGCCCCTGCTTTGAGTTACAAATGTGAGCAACTGCACCGGTATCAAATACCCAGGAGCTACTACGGTCACTAGTAAGGTACACATCAATTACATGTATATCACATATACCTTTTGTTTTGCCGGCCTTCTTATCCGCTAAGTACTTAGGGCAGTTCCGCTTCCAGTGACCGCTTCCCTTGCAATAAAAGCACTCAGTCTCGGGCTTGGGTCCATTCTTTGGCTTCTTCCCAGCAGCTTGCTTGCCGGGCGCGGCAACCTCCTTGCCGTCCTTCTTGAAGTTCTTTTTACCCTTGCCTTTCTTGAACTTAGTGGTTTTATTGACCATCAACACTTGATGTTCCTTTCTGACTTCTACCTCTGCTGATTTCAGCATAGCAAATACTTCAGGAATGGTCTTTTCCATCCCCTGCATATTGAAGTTCATCACAAAGCTCTTGTAGCTTGGTGGAAGCGACTGGAGGATTCTGTCAATGACCGCATCATCCGGGAGATTAACTCCTAGCTGAGTCAAGCGGTTATGCAACCCAGACATAGTGAGTATGTGCTCACTGACAGAACTGTTTTCCTCCATCTTACAGCT
>NW_021210115.1:0-1065 GCF_002162155.2 Triticum dicoccoides
CTCGCCGGCGGCAGAGTCGGGCGGCGTAGGCGGCGGGGAGCTCGGGCGCCACGGCGGAGAACGGGTGCGGGGCGCGGTTGGGCCCGGCGCGGGCCGACCTTGGGCTCCGCGGGCCGGCGGCGGCTGCGGAGGTGGGAGGAGGCGCGGGGGACACGTGTCACTTCCCGGTTGGACGCGGACGGCGGCGTGGACATGTCCGGGCGGTGGAGAAGTGTCCGGCGGCGCGAGGAGGACAAAATTAGGGTTTCATCCGCGAATTTTTGGAGGGGATCACATATTTATAGGTAGAGGGAGCTAGGAGAGTCCAAATGAGGTGCGGTTTTCGGCCACGCAATCATGATCGAACGACCGAGAGGATGGAGGAGGTTTAGGTGGGTTTTGAGCCACTTTGGAGAGGTGTTGGGTTGCAACACATACGAGGCCTTTACGGTTCCTCGGTTAACCGTTGAAGTATCAAACGAAGTCTAAATGGCACGAAACTTGACAGGCGGTCTACCGGTAGCATACCAAGGCCGCTTGGCAAATCTCAGTCCAATCCGAGAACGTTCAACACCCGCACACGAAAAGAGGCAAAAGGGGACACCGGAGGACATAGGAGCGCCGGAATGCAAAACGGACAACGGGGAAAATGCTCGGATGCATGAGACGAACATGTATGCAAATGCGATGCACATGATGACATGATATGAAATGCATGACACGCAAGCAAATGACAAGGCAAGAACATCGAATAACTGGAAGACACCTGGCACATCGGTCTCGGGGCGTTACAGTTTGAGAAGTAATCATCCGTGAACTGCTTTGGAAAGGCCTGAAAACAAGGATGTGCAAAAATATCTTCTCTATATTGGAAATGGGGCATAGGAATAAAAAAGGCAAGGTATAATAGTTAGTACCATCCTGTAGTGAACTGATGTCTTCTTCATTGTGCAGACAAAGATCTTGTTGTTTTTTGTCGCTAATTTCTTTATCCTTACAATCTTTCTGAGTTTCTTGACTTGACTGATATTCATGGACAACTCATTTCCCCATATGCAAAAAGGGTCGATCGGTGGGTGAAAACCT
>NW_021210116.1:0-1091 GCF_002162155.2 Triticum dicoccoides
GGGCTGCCCGAAAGTAGGGTCCTGAAAGAGGAAGAAGGTTATTAAAGTATGCGGGTCTTGTGGCGGTTGAACCGCACCGTGGACCGCATCACCGTTGCGCCTCCGCCTATGCCCGTGGTATTTTGAGTGCATAATTATGTACGCGCGGCACAAATGCTGCCTGAATGGGGCTAGGGAGGAGGCTAGACTGCTAGTCGTGCTCTTGGCGTCCCTGGCGATCCTGTTCCAGAGTACTCCGGACTCGCTTGACGGTGTTCGGGGTTTTTGTCGCTGAATTGGCGGTCTGCCGGAGAAGGCTGCTTTGTATTTCTGCCGCGAGGGCCGCAGTGTGCTCTTCTGTACAGAGAGAGCGGTCTGTGTTTCCATTCACTGTTATAACCCCGCGAGGTCCTGGCATCTTGAGCTTGAGGTATGCATAGTGTGGTACCGCATTGAATCGAGCAAATGCGGTTCGTCCAAGCAGTGCATGATAGCCACTACGGAAAGGGATGGTATCAAAGATTAACTCCTCGCTTCGGAAGTTATCCGGGGATCCGAAGACCACTTCTAGTGTTATGGAGCCCGTACAACGGGCCTCTACTCCTGGAATTACACCTTTAAAGGTGGTTTTGGTGGGTTTGATCCTTGAAGGATCGATGCCCATTTTTGCACTGTGTCCTGATAAAGCAGGTTCAGGCTAATGCCACCGTCCATAAGGACTCGCGTGAGGTGGAATCCGTTGATGATTGGGTCAAGGACCAATGTGGCTGAACCGCCGTGATGGATGCCGGTAGGGTGGTCCCTACGATCAAAAGTGATCGGACAGGCTGACCATGGGTTAAACTTTGGGGTGACTGGCTCCATCGCATAGACATCCCTTAGTGCTCGCTTTCATTCCCGTTTGGGAATGTGGGTGGCATAGATCATGTTTACCGTTTTCACCTGGGGAGGAAATTTCTTCTGTCCCCCGGTGTTCGGACGTCGGGGCTCCTCGTCATCGTCGTTGTGCAGTCCCTTGTCCTTGTTTTCGGCATTTATCTTGCCGGCCTGTTTGAACACCCAGCAATCTCTGTTAGTGTGGTTGGCTGGCTTATCTGGGGTGCCGTGAATTT
>NW_021210117.1:0-954 GCF_002162155.2 Triticum dicoccoides
CGCTTCACACGTAGATCCCGCCACGACGCTCTGCTTGCAGCTGCACCAGCTTACTGCTCCACCATTCAACATATACACGTATCCGGTTTGTGACTTAGAGTCATCCAGATCTGAGTCGAAGCTAGCGTCGACGTAACCCTTTACGACGAGCTCTTCGTCTCCTCCATAAACGAGAAACATGTCCTTTGTCCTTTTCAGGTACTTCAGGATATTCTTGACCGCTGTCCAGTGTTCCTTGCCGGGATTACTTTGGTATCTTGCTACCAAACTTACGGCAAGGTTTACATCGGGTCTGGTACACAGCATGGCATACATAATAGATCCTATGGCTGAAGCATAGGGGATGACACTCATCTCTTCTTTATCTTTTGCCGTGGTCGGTGACTGAGCCGAGCTCAGTCTCATACCTTGTAACATAGGCAAGAACCCCTTCTTGGACTGATCCATTCTGAATCTCTTCAAAATCTTATCAAGGTATGTGCTTTGTGAAAGATCTATGAGGCGTCTCGATCTATCTCTATAGATCTTGATGCCTAATATATAAGCAGCTTCTCCAAGGTCCTTCATTGAAAAACACTTATTCAAGTAGGCCTTAATGTTGTCCAGAAATTCTATATTATTTCCCATCAGGAGTATGTCATCTACATATAATATGAGAAATGCTACAGAGCTCCCACTCACTTTCTTGTAAACGCAGGCTTCTCCATAAGTCTGCATAAACCCAAACGCTTTGATCATCTCATCAAAGCGAATGTTCCAACTCCGAGATGCTTGCACCAGTCCATAAATGGATCGCTGGAGCTTGCATACTTTGTTAGCGTTCCGAGGATCGACAAAACCTTCCGGCTGCATCATATACAGTTCTTCCTTAAGATGCCCATTAAGGAATGCTGTTTTGACGTCCATCTGCCATATCTCATAATCATAGTATGCGGCAATTGCTAACATGATTCG
>NW_021210118.1:0-1163 GCF_002162155.2 Triticum dicoccoides
AGATCTAGCCTTTTGACTTCCCACGGACGGGCTTTGACCAGTGGACCTCTGCACCCGGTTGTGTCAGGTCACCCGTAGGGACACCCGGGAGCAACATCCGGGCCAAACCCACAGCTACGTCCACCGTGTAGACCCGACGCGTCCGTTTCCCCCCTTCAGGTGTCGGCGCCGTCCATGAGGGGGGCACACCGCGGACGTGAGGGGGTCACACTCTGGAGACGGGTGTCGGGCGTTTGCAACCGCCACAAAACTTTTGTCGGCATAGCTGTTTTTGATTTTAATAAAAATATAATGATCTATATTCAAAAGAACATGACCGCACATTATTAACGTGCTCGAAAAAATACAAACCATATATATATATTCATAATATATGAAAAAAATACAAACTACATATATATTCATATGTACGTTTATATTTAACATGCTACATGTTAGTTTATATAATAATACATAAAAAAGCTTAAAAAAATACATATGAAAAAAAAAGTCTACCTATGCCGACGGCTATGCCGTCGCCATAGAGACGGCCAGGTTTTAGGCGGCGGGCGGCATGCCGCGGATCGCTGATGTGGCATGTATGCCGACAGCAGCCGTCGGCTTAGCTCATGGACGGTGCGCCGCGCATCTGTGACGTGGCATGATGATATATGCCGATGGCCGGCCGTCCAGGCCGTCGGCATAGATTTGACGACGTTAGCCGCTGGTCACGGGCGGGGTCGCCGGGCCCACGGGTATGCCGACGGCCTGGTTATGCCGACGGCTGCTGTCGCCATGTTCGCAGCTGGGCCGACGACATATGTATGCCGACGGGTGCCGTCGGCTTAGCTCGTGGTAGCCCGACGACCAAGGTACGCCGACGGCCAAGACGTGGCTGTCGGCATAGCGCAAAGTAGGCCGACGGCAGCCGTTGGCATTGATTTGGCCGTCGGGGTAGGGCCAGTTTCCGGTAGTGTACGTGCGATATACATGGGCCTATACACTGACAGTTGGCGATCCCTAGGAAAACGGAGGGGAGGGATATCGAGGGTATCTGTGCTCGAGCACAGATCAGGACTTTCGGACACACGTATTACTCCCTGCTACGTACTGCCTGATCTGCTATTTTCTCTTCACTAGCCGGTAGCATGGCCACGAGTAACAACCTCTTTGACATGGCCATA
>NW_021210119.1:0-880 GCF_002162155.2 Triticum dicoccoides
AAAACACGGTAAATATATTACTTACACGTGCGTTTTGTTTTGCAAGCGGCGCGAAAAAAATTAAAAAGGGAATGCAACACGAGGACTTCCCAGGAGGTCACCCATCCTAGTACTACTCTCGCCCAAGCACGCTTAACTTCGGAGTTCTGATGGGATCCGGTGCTTTAGTGCTGGTATGATCGCATCCGACATGTTACCCCGGTCTTCGTCCCTTATCCTTGCCCCTCCCAGCTCCACTACAAAGACGATTGTACATTGCTTTGGCCGCTCCCTCTCAACTACGGAGACGAGTTTAACGCGGTTTCCACCCCTCCCTCTCAACCGCACCAGTGCACGCTTGCCGCGCCACAACGCCGACGCTGGACCCGTGAATCGTGAGCACCCAGCTATGACTTACCGCACTCGTGCAAAATAAGAAAACACGCTAAATATATTACTTACACGTGTGTTTTGTTTTGCAAGCGGCGCGAAAAAAATTAAAAAGGGAATGCAACACAAGGACTTCCCAGGAGGTCACCCATCCTAGTACTACTCTCGCCCAAGCACGCTTAACTTCGGAGTTCTGATGGGATCCGGTGCTTTAGTGCTGGTATGATCGCATCCGACATGTTACCCCGGTCTTCGTCCCTTATCCTTGCCCCTCCCAGCTCCACTACAAAGACGATTGTACATTGCTTTGGCCGCTCCCTCTCAACTACGGAGACGAGTTTAACGCGGTTTCCACCCCTCCCTCTCAACCGCACCAGTGCACGCTTGCCGCGCCACAACGCCGACGCTGGACCCGTGAATCGTGAGCACCCAGCTATGACTTACCGCACTCGTGCAAAATAATAAAACACGGTAAATATATTACTTACACGTGCGTTTTGTTTTGCAAGCG
>NW_021210120.1:0-1162 GCF_002162155.2 Triticum dicoccoides
AACTCTCTCCTCTCCATCCACCCTGGTAGTACGAAGATGTATCAGGACCTCAAGCAAGCTTATTGGTGGACTCGAATGAAGCGCGAGATCGCTCAATTCGTGAACGAATGTGATGTCTGCAGAAGAGTGAAGGCAGAACACCAAAGGCCAGCAGGTCTCCTCCAACCTCTTGCCATTCCAGAATGGAAGTTTGACCATATTGAAATGGACTTCGTGACTGGGTTTCCAAAGTCCAAGCGTGGCAATGATGCTATCTTCGTTGTCATCGACAAGCTCACCAAAGTGGCTCATTTTCTGCCTATCAAAGAGTCGATCACTGCAGCTCAATTGGCGGAACTCTATACCTCTCGCATTGTCTCTCTGCACGGTATTCCTCAAGTGATATCTTCAGACCGTGGCAGCATCTTTACCTCCAAGTTTTGGGATTCTTTTCAGAAGGCCATGGGCACCAACATCCGCTTCAGCACAGCTTTCCATCCTCAAACAAGCGGTCAAGTCGAGCGTGTCAACCAAATTCTTGAAGATATGCTCAGGGCTTGTGTGATCTCCTTCGGCATGAAGTGGGAGGATTGTCTTCCTTATGCTGAATTCTCGTACAACAACAGCTTTCAAGCAAGTTCGGGCAAGGCCCCCTTTGAAATTCTGTATGGCAGGAAGTGCCGTACCCCTCTCAACTGGTCTGAAACCGGAGAACGTCAGCTGCTGGGTAATGACTTAATCACAGAGGCAGAAGAAATGTGCAAAGTCATTCGTGATAACCTCAAAGCAGCTCAATCCCGCCAGAAGTGCTACTATGATAGTAAGCATCGTGATCTGGTTTTTGAGATCGGAGATCATGTTTACCTCCGCGTCTCTCCCATGAAAGGTACTCGTCGCTTCGGTATCAAAGGGAAGCTTGCCCCTAGATACGTGGGACCTTTCAAGATTGTCAGCAAGAGAGGCGACCTCGCCTATCAACTCGAGCTTCCTTCAAACTTTGCAAATGTTCATGATGTGTTCCACGTCTCTCAGCTTCGAAAGTGCTTCAAGACTCCTGACCGCACCGTCAACTTCGAGGACATTGAGCTCCAAGAAGATCTCTCCTATCGTGAGCACCCAGTTGCTATTCTTGAAGAGACTGAACGCAAGACTCGCAACAAGTCAATCAAATTTCTCAAAGTCA
>NW_021210121.1:0-1383 GCF_002162155.2 Triticum dicoccoides
TCTCTAAAGCATATCCCCAAAATGATAGCGGTAAATCAGTAAGAGACATCATAGATCGCACCATATCTAGTAAAGTACGATTACGACGTTCGGACACACCATTACGCTGTGGTGTTCCGGGTGGCGTGAGTTGCGAAACTATTCCACAGTTTTTCAAATGTACACCAAACTCGTAACTCAAATATTCTCCTCCACGATCAGATCGTAGAAACTTTATTTTCTTGTTACGATGATTTTCAACTTCACTCTGAAATTCTTTGAACTTTTCAAATGTTTCAAACTTATGTTTCATTAAGTAAATATACCCATATCTGCTTAAATCATCTGTGAAGGTGAGAAAATAACGATATCCGCCACGAGCCTCAATATTCATCGGGCCACATACATCGGTATGTATGATTTCCAACAAATCTGTTGCTCTCTCCATAGTACCGGAGAACGGTGTTTTAGTCATCTTGCCCAAGAGGCACGGTTCGCAAGTACCAAGTGATTCAAAATCAAGTGGTTCCAAAAGTCCATCGGTATGAAGTTTCTTCATGCGCTTTATTCCGATATGACCTAAACGACAGTGCCACAAATAAGTTGCACTTTCATTATCAACTCTGCATCTTTTGGCTTCAACATTATGAATATGTGTATTACTACTATCGAGATTCAATAAAAATAGACCACTCTTCAAGGGTGCATGACCATAAAAGATATTACTCATATAAATAGAACAACCATTATTCTCTGATTTAAATGAATAACCGTCTCGCATTAAACAAGATCCAGATATAATGTTCATGCTCAACGCTGGCACCAAACAACAATTACTTAGGTCTAATATTAATCCCGAAGGTAGATGTAGAGGTAGCGTGCCGACTGCGATCACATCGACTTTGGAACCGTTTCCCACGCGCATCGTCACCTCGTCCTTTGCCAGTGCCCGCTTATTCTGTAGTCCCTGTTTCGAGTTGCAAATATTAGTAACAGAACCAGTATCAAATACCCAGGTGCTACTGCGAGCTCTAGTAAGGTACACATCAATAACATGTATATCACATATACCTTTGTTCACCTTGCCATCCTTCTTATCCGCCAAATACTTGGGGCAGTTCCGCTTCCAGTGACCAGTCTGCTTGCAGTAGAAGCACTCAGTTTCAGGCTTAGGTCCAGACTTAGGTTTCTTCTCTTGAGCAGCAACTTGCTTGCCGTTCTTCTTGAAGTTCCCCTTTTTCTTCCCTTTGCCCTTTTTCTTGAAACTAGTGGTCTTGTTAACCATCAACACTTGATGCTCCTTCTTGATTTCTACCTCCGCAGCTTTCAGCATTGCGAAGAGCTCGGGAATAGTCTTGTTCATCCCTTGCATATTATAGTTCATTACGAAGCTCTTGTAGCTTG
>NW_021210122.1:0-1165 GCF_002162155.2 Triticum dicoccoides
CAGCATCATCGCTTTTATGACATGGTATAAAGTGTGCCATTTTCGAGAATCTATCCACGACAACAAATATGCTATCCCTCCCCTTCTTTGTTCGAGGTAAACCTAAAACAAAGTCCATAGATATATCCTCCCAAGGAACACTAGGTACAGGCAAAGGCATATATAAACCATGAGGATTGAGTCGTGACTTAGCTTTTTGACATGTAGTGCATCGAGCAATAAAACGCTCAACATCCCGTCTCATCTTTGGCCAAAAGAAATGTGTAGCAAGTACGTCCTCCGTCTTCTTCACGCCAAAGTGTCCCATTAATCCTCCTCCATGCGCCTCCTGCAACAACAAAAGACGAACGGAGCTAGCTGGAATGCATAGCTTGTTAGCACGAAACACAAATCCATCTGTAACGACGAACTTGTTCCACATTCTTCCTTCTTTGCAATTCTGCATTACATCTTTAAAATCAGCATCATGCACATATTGATCTTTGATGGTCTCCAAACCAAATATTTTGAAGTCAAGTTGTGAAAGCATAATATAGCGGCGAGACAATGCATCAGCAATAACATTTTCTTTTCCCTTCTTGTGTTTAATGACATAAGGAAAAGTCTCAATGAATTCAACCCATTTAGCATGTCTAAGATTCAATTTAGCTTGACATTTAATATGTTTCAAAGATTCATGATCAGAATGTATAACAAATTCTTTGGGCCATAAATAATGTTGCCATGTTTCTAAAGTCCGAACAAGAGCATATAATTCTTTATCATAAGTAGAATAATTCAGACTAGGCCCACTCAATTTTTCAGAAAAGTATGCAACAGGTTTGCCATCTTATAATAACACACCGCCTAATCCAATTCCACTAGCATCACATTCAAGCTCAAAAGTCTTATTAAAATCAGGAAGTTGGAGTAAAGGAGCATGTGTCAACTTATCTTTCAATACCGAGAAGGCTTCTTCCTGTGCGGTACCCCAAAGAAAAGGCACATCTTTCTTTGTAAGCTCATTGAGAGGTGCAGCAATGGTGCTGAAATCTCTCACAAAACGCCTATAGAATCCAGCGAGGCCAAGAAAACTCCTCACGTGTGTGACCGTTTTGGGCTGCGGCCAACTCTCAATAGCTTCAATCTTGGCTTTATCAACTTCAATTCCCTGTGGAGTAACAAC
>NW_021210123.1:0-909 GCF_002162155.2 Triticum dicoccoides
CTGCTATGCTTAGAGTCGTGTCAGGTCTGGTTCATCTGGGTGATGGGCTAGAGTGAAATGATTATGTCGGTAATGAGAGTGGTGTGGTGAACACGATTTGGTAAAGGTATCGATGAGAGGCCATGTAGGAGTACATGGTGGGTTGTTTCATTGAAGCCGACCTTAAGCACTGAGATCTGTATGTGTGACTTAAGAATCAGCTACTACCATGCATTGGGCCCGAAACCAATGGACCCTCTCGGCTTCTTATTCACCCTAGTTCTCCGTCCAGGAGTTGCAAGTAGTTTCTGGTGTTTGTAGCCTACTGGAGGCCGTGGACAGCGCTGACCGTAGGGGTGGGCTGTGATGCGGTAGGTACGTGGCACGGTGTACCGAATACCCGTTAGGTATCTCGGGAACCCTGTTCACATCATTCGGGGTCGTATGGGAAACCTTGGCCGGACTCCCTGCGGATGGAACCTGGATAGGCGATAAACCTGGACTGGGGGCTTAGGTGATTAGGTAGGTCGTGGCCGACACCCACGTTGGGCTTCCGCTTGAAGGTTGCCGAGTACATGTCGTGTAAACGACGGTAAGTGGTGAGAGCGTGTATGAAGAAGTACACCCCTGCAGGGTTAACATGATCTATTCGAATAGCCGCGTCCGCGGTAAAGGACTACTTGGTTGCCTATACAGTTCATAGACAAGTAAATGGAAACTGCTAAAAGCCTCAAGATAAGTGTGAGTGCCGAGGATGGCTCTTCCGTAGGAAGACGGAGGTGGATCCTCGGTAGTGTATTGAAGTGGTGAGTAGTGGACTCGTGTGCGCAAAACCATTTCAAGTTGAAGTATCGTAGGATAGTCTAGCCAAGAGTCAAAGCTGGCTTGCTGCAATAACTCCACCAACCCTTCTTGATAATATGCATGTAT
>NW_021210124.1:0-1549 GCF_002162155.2 Triticum dicoccoides
CTAGGGAATGCAACCAGAAACAGAATCAACTGGCCCTTCCAGCAACTGGCCGTGGGAACAACCAGGCCCGCAACAACAATGCCAAGTCTTATGGCCGTGTTCATGCCAACCACATTGATCTGAATGAAGCTCAAGACCAGCCTGCTACTGTGATGGGTACACTCCTCGTAAATTCAGTACCAGCATCCGTTTTATTTGATACAGGTGCATCGCATTCATTCATGTCAGAAGATTTTGCATACAAGCACGATGTTAAATTTGAGCAGATGAACACTTCGGTAGTGGTAAAAACCCCCGCGGGACAATGTCAGACCTCCATGGTTGGCATTGACGTCCCTGTGGAAATCGAAGGGTTGGATTTTCGTGCCTCGCCCATTATACTGAAATCGTCTAACATCGACCTCATTCTGGGAATGGATTGGTTAAAGGCGCATACCGCTTCTATCGTTTGCGCCACTAAGACCGTCCATCTGCTACACCCTTCTGATGAAATAATTAGCTATGATGCTCATCTGGTTCGGAATGCCGAGGCCAGGCTTTATGCCTTAAACGCATTGAACGTTGCACCACTCAAGGGCATTGAAAACATTCCCGTCGTGCATGAATTCCTAGACGTCTTTCCTGAAGAACTCCCAGGGATTCCCCCTGCTAGAGCTGTCGAATTCGTCATCGACTTGAAACCAGGCACCACTCCTATAGCCAAGAGACCCTACAAGATGCCGCCGCATGAACTCCTTGAGCTTAAGGAGGAAATCGATAAATCTCTTCAAAGTGGTTTCATTCGCCCAAGTTGCTCTCCTTGGGGAGCACCTTCTCTCTTTGTCAAGAAGAAAGATGGGACAAATCGATTGGTCCAAGACTACCGTCCTATAAATCAAGCTACCATTCAGAATAAGTATCCTCTTCCTCGGATCAATGATCTGTATGATCAATTGGCTGGATCATCAGTGTTCTCTAAACTCGACTTGAGGTTGGGTTACCACCAGATCCGTGTTCGTGAGGAAGATATCCCCAAGACCGCATTCGTGACTCGTTATGGTTCATACGAGTACACCGTCATGTCTTTCGGCTTAACCAATGCTCCAACCACCTTCTCTCGCCTGATGAACTATATATTCATGGATTACCTCGACAAGTTCGTCGTGGTTTATCTGGATGATATTCTGGTATTTTCCAAGAACGAAGAGGAACATGCTGAACATCTTCGCCTCGTGCTGGAAAAGCTACGAGAGCATCAACTTTATGCCAAGTTCTCCAAATGTGAATTCTGGCTTCCCGAAGTAACCTATCTCGGGCATGTCATCTCTAAGGATGGTATTGCCGTCAACCCTGAACGAGTTCAGGCTATTCTCGATTGGACTCCTCCGAAGAACGTTAAGCAAGTCAGAAGTTTTCTCGGTCTCGCCAGCTACTGCCGTCGATTCGTCGAGAACTTCTCCAAGATTGCCAGGCCTCTGACTAACCTATTGCATAAGGGCGTCAAGTTCCAGTGGACAGACAAATGTCAGGAGAGCTTCCAGGCACTCAAAGACAAGTTAACTTCTGCCCC
>NW_021210125.1:0-1877 GCF_002162155.2 Triticum dicoccoides
TTTTTTTGGTTTGTTGTATGGCTGTAGACTGGTGTCGCTGCTCATGATGTGCACAAAGAGACTTACGATGGCTCTGGGAAGGATGAGGTCTTGGGTGATGCGCACGTCCCCTCTTGATGTTGTAGCTGATAAGGTATAGTTGTATTACTTGTTCTGTTAGTGGGTTGTAATCTAATTTTTTGTTGTCTGTTATAAACTTGATGTACGCTGTTATGTTCATCCATATGCATTTTCATTTGCGTATGTTAGCTGCAATAGTTTTACATGTGTGATCTTCACTGTTTGACATAAGTGAACTGCAGTTCTTTTTGGCATGCGTGATCCATACTTATTTACATAAGTGACCTTCAGTATTTAACATAACTGAACTGCAGCATTTGTCAAATCGAACTGCATTTCTTTTTTTATGTATACATGGGTTGCAGTTGTAGTTGTGTTTGACACACGTGTGTTGGTGTTGTTTTGTATATGTGGACTGTAGTTGTTATGTGTATGTTGCCAGTAGTCTTTTTGACATAAGTATGCTGTGTGTTGTTGTGTTAGTTATCCCCATGCTTATTTTTGTGTTACTGGGTGTTTTTTAAACTTTCCACATGTTGGAGAACCAAACGTGGAAGTCCACGTTGATCTGAATCAGGGCAGTTGTGCTGTTGATGACCGTGCCAGTGTTGATGCTTCTATATCGGTTGCCGTTGAGTGTGCAGGTCCTTCTGTAGCTCAAGGATCCCATGATGCTGTTCCCGCCAGTCGGCATGAAGATTCTGATGTTGGCATTGAAAAGCCACTGGAGAATGTTGCCCCTGCTGCTAGTGTTGTTTCTTCCCCTGTGTCTCTAGTGTCCAATGATGTTCTGGAAGTATTGACAGTGGAGCCTCATGTAGTTGAAGTATCTAAGGAAGCTGCTGTTGACCAGACTGTTGTAAATCGAGAGAATGCTGATGTTGCTGCAGAAGGAAAGTCCAGTGAGGTTGTGGTGGATTCGTCGCAACCTATGCAAGAAAATATTTTGCTCACTTCTGAAGAACAGCAGCCTGAAGACTCTCACACTGAAGGCAAGAGATTTTTTTTAAACAATGAAGTTTGATGTTTTTCTCATTCATGTTGTTTAATTACTATGGTATCTGTATTAGATGTTAAATGATAAGTGAAACTTTTGATCTTTTGTCTATGATTTTCAAAATAGCTAGCAGAATTCCCTTATCTTAATATTTAAACTTCATTGTTTGGATAAGTTAACTTCATCTTTTTTATATCAGATGATGAACTCCCTGTTGTGACACCGTCGAGCATTGATCCAGCTCTTCTGAAAAGATACAATGAGTTGTACGCTGCTGTTACAAGGGCTCGGAAGGACAAGAAGAAGAAGTATGGTTTTTTAGAAATTGTTTTGTTCATATGTATTATCTAATTTTTGTATTTACCCGTTTTTATTTGTTGTTATTTTTTTTAGTATCATATGTTTGAGTTTTTGATGAAAAATTCAGGGACATGATTGCTTTTAAAACTGAGATGGGTGATATTAGCATTGGCGAAGTTGGTCAATCCTTTTGGGATAAAGGGATGCTCACTACAAGGCTTGTAGATCTTGGGGTTTCTTTGCTGGTAGATAAGTTTAAGAGATCTCCGACAATGGTTCTCCCGTACCATATTTGTGTAAGAATGCAGAAATTTTTGTTTTATTTTTTTCATTTTCTTTTCTGATTTCGTGCGATGACTTGTTTTGCTTATTTGATTTTTGGTTTTGATTTGGCAGACAAATATTTGGAATGGTGGTACTGTAGGCAGGAGTGTTAAAATGATGTTCTCTTCAAAAGTCGAGGAGCGTGTTGATAAAAGGATATGGTGAGAGACTTTTTTATGTGTATTTTGCCTGTTTT
>NW_021210126.1:0-867 GCF_002162155.2 Triticum dicoccoides
AGGGCGCCGAGCACAACCTGATGACCTATGAGGCGTACGATATCAACGGCTACACATTCTACACCGAGGCCAAGGACATGAAGAGCGATGGTTATCAGAACTCCGGGGTAACGATGGAATCCTACACCGGTAACGACAAGGACAGATACTACGGAAGGATCGAGGAGATCTGGGAGCTGAGCTACGCTGGAGAGAAGGTCCCGATGTTCCGTGTCAGATGGGCCAAGAACGTCATAAAAGAAGACCGGTATTTCACCACCATGGTTATACCCGAAGCCAAATCCAAGACCGCGGGCGCAAACGTCACCGCGAAAAATGAGCCATGGGTACTGGCTTCCCAAGTGGACCAATGCTTCTTCATTACCGACCCGCCAAAGCCCAGTCGTGTTGTCGTGAGGAGAGGCAAAATGAAGATCATCGGAATGGATGGAGTAGCCAATGAGCAAGACTTCGACAAGTACGGCGACCCGAGGATCGAACATGAAGACGATGATGAAGTAGCAGCATACACCACAAGAAGAAGCAGGACCACCCTACCTAAAGGACGTCCGTTCCATAGAAGAACTCCATTTGCGAAAAATAAGGGCAAGAAGATTGTGAACAGATAGCTAGCTAAGATCGATTGTATTTAAATCGTAGACTTCATTTCTCGATTATATTTCATGGGCACTTTTTGAACTATCATGAATATTTTTTAATTTCATGGACACTCGATCTCGATCCTCCTCCATCTCGATCGCTATCCCACCTCGCCAGATCCGGTCCACCGGCCGCCGCCGCCGACCGCCCGCACCCTCTCGATTCCCCTACTCAACCGCCGCCGCCGACCCCCCGCACCCCTCCCCTACTCAACCGCCGCCGCCGACC
>NW_021210127.1:0-1579 GCF_002162155.2 Triticum dicoccoides
GACAATTATATTCTCTTAACGCCAGCCCTTTGCCAGACCTTGAGGACGTTCCGGTAGTCCGTGACTTCCCGGATGTCTTCCCAGAGGAATTGCCAGGTGTTCCACCTGACAGAGATGTTGAGTTCGTAATAGACCTCATTCCAGGAACCGTTCCGATTGCTAGAAGACCCTATAAGATGGCACCACTAGAACTAGCCGAGCTTAAGAAACAACTCGATGAGTCCTTGAAAAAGGGTTTCATCCGACCTAGTTCATCTCCGTGGGCTTGCCCCGTCCTCTTTGTCAAGAAGAAGGATGGTACGGACCGGATGGTTGTAGATTATCGACCTGTCAATTTGGTCACAATCAAGAACAAATATCCGCTCCCTAGGATCAACGACCTGTACGATCAGCTCGCCGGATCCTCATTCTTCTCCAAGATGGATTTGAGGTTGGGCTACCATCAAATCAAAATCAGAAACGGGGACATCCCTAAAACGGCCTTTGTTACTCGTTATGGCCAATACGAGTACACCGTCATGTCCTTCGGTTTAACCAACGCTCCAGCCACCTTTTCTCGGTTAATGAACTCAATCTTCATGGAGTATTTGGATAAATTCGTCGTAGTTTATCTCGATGATATACTCATCTATTCCAAGAACGAGGAAGAACATGCCGAACATCTAAGGCTAGTGTTGAAGAAACTTCGAGAACACCGCCTTTATGCCAAGTTTTCCAAATGTGAATTTTGGTTGTCAGAAGTGACCTATCTGGGTCATGTAATATCTGGTAAAGGTATTGTTGTTAACCCTGAGCGAGTTCAAGCCGTCCTTAATTGGACTCCACCTGAATCGGTCAAACAAGTTCGGAGTTTTCTGGGCTTAGCGAGCTATTGCCGTCACTTTGTCGAGAACTTCTCCAAAGTTGCTAAACCTCTAACCGAACTCCTCAAGAAAGATAAGAAGTTCGAATGGACTCCACAATGTGAGCACAGCTTTCAGGAACTGAAAAGACGCCTGACTTCTGCTCCCGTACTGGTACCGCCAGACTTCTCCAAGGACTTTGTTATCTACTGCGTCGCCTCGCGACAAGGACTAGGTTGCATTCTCATGCAAGATCGACACGTAATTGCCTACGCTTCACGGCAATTGCACCCACATGAGGAGAATTATCCTACTCATGATCTAGAGCTTGCAGTCGTAGTCTATGCACTTAAGACCTGGCGACATTACCTCCTCGGTAATCGTTGCGAAATTTTCACCGATCACCAAAGTCTGAAGTACATCTTCACCCAACCGGATTTGAATCTCAGGCAAAGACGTTGGGTCGAGTTGATCACAGATTTCGACTTAGGAATAACTTACACCCCAGGGAAAGCCAACGTCATGGCTGATGCCCTAAGTCGTAAATCTTATTGTAACAACCTAATGTTACAACAAAGTCAACCGCTTCTCCATGAGAAATTTCGGAAGCTTAACCTTCACATTGTTCCTCAAGGATTTCTTTCCACCTTGGTGGCGAAACCTACTCTTACGGATCAAATCATCGCTGCCCAGAAGCGAGATAAGGGAATAGCTAAGATCAAGGAGAACATTGCTAG
>NW_021210128.1:0-1869 GCF_002162155.2 Triticum dicoccoides
CCAATTTGGCCATCTATTAAGGCCGAAAATTTTGAGTTGAGGCCTGGACTTATTGCTCTTGTCTTGCAGAATCAGTTTAGAGGATTACCCAATGAAGACCCTCATGAGCACATTAGTTATGTTCTGGAGTATGCCAATACAGTCCAGTACCATGGCGTTTCCCAAGATGCTATCAAGTGTATGTTGTTCACATTCTCTCTCAGAGATGCTGCTAAGGACTGGTACTATTCTTTGCCATCAAGATCATACACTTGGGGTGATATTTCGCAAGCTTTCCTGCATAGATATTTTCCACTTTACAAGCAAGCTGCAATTCGTGACCAGATCCTCAGTTTTGTGCAAGATGGAAGTGAGAGCTTGTATGCAGCTTGGGAGAGATATAAGTATTTGCTTAGAAAATGTCCTAATCATGGGCAAAAGGATTGGTTAGTGCTTCAGATATTCTGTAGAGGACTGACACATGCTTCAAGAGGTCTTATTGATATGTCAGCTAGTGGAACAATCATGAACAAGACCGTTGAAGGTGCAATTATTCTCATTGAGAGCATTGCCTTCCACCAAATGCAATGGGGTTATGAAAGGCCTAGTTCAAATCCAAAGGTTGCAAGCTGTGTGCAATCAGAAGCTATGTGTTCCATAAGTGAACAGAAATCATCCATGGTGCCAAATATTCAAAACCAGCATGTTTCATTCCAGGGACAACAACATTTCAGAACTGAATTAGAGCCTCCATATAGAAACATTGATCTTACTTCAATTATCCTTGATGATGATTATGATATTTTCCAAGATGATGCAATCACTGTAGATCAGATGGATACCACAGTAGCAGATCCAATACCTCATGGCAATGAAACTGTTCAGAATGAGTCAAAGTTGCAAGAAGAGGTTTATGAGGAACCTACTCTGATTGACGCTAAGTTGAGACCACAAGATATGGAGAAATTCACTTGTGTTAGTCAGCTATCTGACTGGTGGAATTTAGTCGTGTCAACAACTGCCCACACTTGTGTTACAACTGTATCTGGACTATTTGTCAAGAAGAAATCATTAGCTCCACCAGTGGTTACCTCTATCACAGTTAAAGAGAGTATCTCAGAGAAGAATAGCGAATATGAGATTCCAACTCCTGCACATACAATTAAGCAAGTCGGAGACATTCCAAGGAGAGAGATACAAGAGGTTGAGTCAAATTTAGAAGAGCTGATACTTCAATATCCTGAGAAGATCCCATGTGTTGCTGAGCTGCATGACTGGTGGAAGTCATCGGTGATACTGTTGAAACTTAGCAATGATGGTGATGAGGAGAACATTGCTCAGAAAGACAGGGAGATATTGATCTCAGCACCCCTACCAGATCATGTTAGTGAATATTCACAGATGGGGACACTTCAGACTAAATTAAGTGTTGCTGGTAGTAGCACCATAGAAGATCCATAGGAAGAGAGACCTTAGATTGAAGATGTACTCGAAGCCAAGGCACAAGATGATCCAGAGCTCGAACAACCAAGTAATCAAGTTGAAGACTCATCATCTACTACTCTTGAAGAGGAAAAAGAAGCTGCTGTAGATGAACTTGAAGAACCAGAAATTCATTTGCCTATTGTCACACAAGAGCATGATGTAGCAGGTTTATCTAATCCTCTTGATGACATGAGTCCATATGAATTGTTTGCTACTACCTTGCATTGCATGATGCCATCTGTTAAAGTAGATTTGAAAAAGTATTTGCTTGGATATGATCATATATACCTTGTTCGTGGCATTACTCACATTAGGGATGATCATAGTTACTTTCATCGTGCTAGACCTATGCTTAATGAAACATATCATTCTCATACTAGTCTTGAGCTTAATGATAAATGTCAT
>NW_021210129.1:0-1270 GCF_002162155.2 Triticum dicoccoides
ACTCCGGACTTCTTTTGTGTTCAGTATGCAGCATTCAAAGCGACGTCATCAATTTCCAACATGTTCTGACATCATTTGTTGTTTTTCGGTCATTTACCTAATTGTTTTAGCGAGCTAAATGACCATGAAATTGAAATCACTACAAAATGAATCCTGATAATGTTGAAACTTGGCATGGTATCATCATATCACCCACATAGCATGCGCGAAAGAGTAGAGAGGGTCACGGCAAAAACTGGACGCACTTCGTGTACAAACTGGACAAACTCTTTCGGAGTATCAGGTTTTCGGACGAGAACTCATCTGTTACACGGCCCACTTCAATGTTTTTTAAACTTATTTGAACTCCGGACTTCTTTTGTGTTCAGTATGCAGCATTCAAAGTGACGTCATCAATTTCCAACATGTTGTGACATCATTTGTTGTTTTTCGGTCATTTACCTAATTGTTTTAGATAGCTAAATGACCGTGAAATTGAAAATCACTACAAAATGAATCCTGAAAATGTTGAAACTTGGCATGGTATCATCAAATCACCCGCATAGCATGCGCGAAAGAGTAGAGAGGGTCACAGCAAAAACTGGACTCACTTCGTGTACAAACTGGACAAACTCTTTCGGAGTATCAGGGTTTCGGACGAGAACTCATCTGTTACACGGCCAACTTCAATGTTTTTTAAAATTATTTGAACTCCGGACTTCTTTTGTGTTTAGTATGCAGCATTCAAAGCGACGTCATCAATTTCCAACTTGTTCTGACATCATTTGTTGTTTTTCGGTCATTTACCTAATTGTTTTAGAGAGCTAAATGACCGTGAAATTGAAAATCACTACAAAATGAATCCTGAAAATGTTGAAACTTGGCATGGTATCATCATATCACCCGCATAGCATGCGTGAAAGAGTAGAGAGGGTCACGGCAAAAACTGGACGCACTTCGTGTACAAACTGGACATACTCTTTCGGAGTATCAAGGTGTCAGACGAGAACTCATCTGTTACACAGCCACTTCAATGTTTTTTAAACTTATTTGAACTCTGCACTTCTTTTGTGTTTAGTATGCAGCATTCAAAGAGACGTCATCAATTTCCAACATGTTCTGACATCATTTGTTGTTTTTTGGCCATTTACCTAATTGTTTAGAGAGCTAAATGACCGTGAAATTGAAAATCACTACAAAATGAATCCTGAAAATGTTGAAACTTGGCATGGTATCATCATATCACCCGCATAGCATGCCCGAAAGAGTAGAGAGGGTCACGGCAAAAACT
>NW_021210130.1:0-1116 GCF_002162155.2 Triticum dicoccoides
GTATAGTTCGTTTGCTAGAGTTTTCTAATGTCAAGTATCTTTTCCTTAGACCATGAGATCGTGTAACTCCCGGATACCGTAGGAGTGCTTTGGGTATGCCAAACGTCACAACGTAACTGGGTGACTATAAAGGTAGACTACGGGTATCTCCGAAAGTGTCTGTTGGGTGACATGGATCAAGACTGGGATTTGTCACTCCGTATGACGGAGAGGTATCACTGGGCCCACTCGGTAATGCATCATCATAATGAGCTCAGAGTGACCAAGTGTCTGGTCACGGGATCATGCATTACGGTACGAGTAAAGTGACTTGCCGGTAACGAGATTGAACGAGGTATTGGGATACCGACGATCGAGTCTCGGGCAAGTAACATATCGATAGACAAAGGGAATAGCGTACGGGGTTGATAGAATCCTCGACATCATTGTTCATCCGATGAGATCATCGTGGAGCATGTGGGAGCCAACATGGGTATCCAGATCCCGCTGTTGGTTATTGACCGGAGAGTCGTCTCGGTCATGTCTGCTTGTCTCCCGAACCCGTAGGGTCTACACACTTAAGGTTCGGTTACGCTAGGGTTGTAGGGATATGTATATGCAGTAACCCGAATGTTGTTCGGAGTCCCGGATGAGATCCCGGACGTCACGAGGAGTTCCGGAATGGTCCGGAGGTAAAGATTTATATATAGGAAGTCCTGTTTCGGGCATCGGGACAAGTTTCGGGGTTATCGGTATTGTACCGGGACCACCGGAAGGGTCCCGGGGGTCCACCGGGTGGGTCCACCTGTCCCGGGGGGCCACATGGGCTGTAAGGGGGTGCGCCTTGGCCTAATGGGCCAAGGGCACCAGCCCCACATAGGCCCATGCGCCTAGGGTTCAAGGGGGCAAGAGTCCTAGGAGGGTAAGGCACCTCCTAGGTGCCTTGGGGGGGAGGGAAACCCCCCTTGGCCGCCGCACCCCCTAGGAGATTGGATCTCCTAGGGCCGGCCACCCCCCCTTGGCACCCCTATATATAGTGGGGGAGAGGAGGGACTTCATACCTGAACGCCTTGGCCTTTGGTTGCCTCCTTCTCCCTCCCCAACACCTCCTCCACCTCCATAGTGCTTAGCGAAGCT
>NW_021210131.1:0-1276 GCF_002162155.2 Triticum dicoccoides
TTGACCCCTTAACGACCCTCGACCCTCTACCCTAGTTCCCGACCCTTGACCCCTCGACGATCCTCGACACCCTCATTCCCGATAAAAATTAAGAAGACGAAGAAGAAAGAGGAGAAGATCGAAGAAAAAAAAGAAGAAAAAAAGAGGAGAAGAAGAAAGAAATAGTGGAGAAGAAGAAAAAATAGAATATATTCTATTTTCTCTTCTTCTCCACTATTCCTTTCTTCTTCTCCTCTTATTTTTCTTCTTTTTTCTTCTTCTTATTTATTTCTCCTCTTCTTCCTCTCCTCTTCTTCTTATTTAGTTCTCTCGACCCCTCGTCCCTCTCTCGACCCCTCGACGACCCTCGTCCCTGATAACATTTTTTTTCTCCCCTCGACACCTCTCGACCTCTCGTCCCACTCTCGACCCCTCATCATCATCTTCTATTTTCCTTTTTCCACTCCTTCCTTTTCTTCTTCTTCTTCTTCCTTCTTCCTTCTTCCTCTTTTCTTCCTTTTCCTTATTTTACTTTTTCCTCTACACTAACCTAATTAAAATGCACTAACCTAAAATCGATATCTACTAACAAACTAAATAAAAAATTAATACATATATGAAAAAATATATATAAACAAAAAAAATGCTATGAACATTATATTCATACATACATATATAGCCACATCCATTCATCATATAGCTATAAACAAAAATTAAGAAGAGGAAGTAGAGATAAAAAAAAGAGGAGAAGAAGAAAAAAAGGAGGAGAAGAAGAAAAAAATATACTCTATTTTTTCTTCTTCTCCTCTATTCCTTCTTCTTCTCCTCTTTTTTCTTCTTCTTCCTCTTCTTAGTTCAGTCCTTCTTCCTTTCTTCCTAGCTAGATATATAAAACTTTTCTAAAAAATGTTATCGGGGAGGGGGTATATCGACCTCCGCTCACGTTGAAATTACCGGGGAGGGGGTATATCGACCCCCACCCCCCTCATCATGCATATATAGCTACCACATACATATATACATTGAAAAAATTACATATATGCAACAAAAACATTAATACACATATGAACAAAAATATACATATATGAACAAAAACATTAATGTAATAAATCTAATAAGAAATTAATCTAATAAAAAACATGCTCTGAACTTACATATAGCCACATACATACAAATATACATTATATATACATGAACAAAAAATTAATCTAATACAAAATCAAAACAGAGCCCGACCGGCGCGGCGGCTCACAGCGGGGGCGTCTGGCGATGGCGACGGCGGGGGAGGCAAGGGCGC
>NW_021210132.1:0-1330 GCF_002162155.2 Triticum dicoccoides
AAGAAATGGTCCAAAATTGGCCCAAAGTGCGCTTGTTGATGATCGACATGTAAGCGCACCATGGGGTTAAACAACCGTGGAAATCACTTTGGGGCCCCAAAACGGTGAGTAATAGTCCATGAAATGGGCCAACATCGGCCAAAACTGTGAGTGTTGATCACAGACACCTAAACGGACCTTAGGGTTCAACCACTATGGAATCGCTTCGGGAACCCTAAATGATGAGTAGTAGTCCACGAATCGCGTCGGAATTGGCCAAAACTGTGAGTTTTGACGATAGAGACGCAAACGCACCACGGGGATTGTAAATCGTGGAAATCGCTCTGGGACGCCAAAACGGTGAGTAATAGTACACAAAACAGACCAGAAATTAGGCAAAATTGTGAGTGTCATTGACCGACACGTAAATGCACCACGGGGTTCGTAAATCATGGAAATCAAGCTTGGACCCAAAAACAGAGTAATAGTCCAAGAAAAGGGCCAGAATCGGCCAAAACTGCGAGTGTTGATGACCGACACGTAAATGCACCCTGCGGTTCGTTAACCGTGGAAATCACTCCGGGGCCCCAAAACAGTGAGTAATAGTCCATGAAACAGGCCAGAATCAGCCCAAACTGTGAGTGTTGATGACTAACACGTAAGTGCGCTTTGGGGTTCAACAACTACGGAAATCACTTCAGGACTAGAAAACGGTGAATAAAAGTCCACAAAATGCGTTAGAATTGGCCAAAATTGTGAGTGTTCATAACCAACACGCACGCGCACCCGGGGGTTCGTTAATCGTGGAAATCATTCTAGGGCCCCAAAACAGTGAGTAATTGTCCATGAAACGGGCCAGAATTGGTCAAAACTACTAGTATTGATGACCGACATGTAAACGCACCCCGCGGTTTGTTAATCGTGGAAATCACACCAGGGCCCCAAAACAGTGAGTGTTGATGACCGACACCTAAACGCACCTTGTGGTTCAACAACTATGGAAATCACTTTGGGACCCCTAAATGGTGAGTAATAGCCCACGAATCGCGTCAGAATTGGCCAAAACTGTGGGTGTTGACGACAGACACGCAAACGCACTCCGGGGATTGTCAATCATGGAAATCGCTCTGGGACGCCCAAACGGTGAGTAATAGTGCACGAAACGGACGAGAATTGGCCAAAATTGTGAGTGTTTATGACCGACACGTAAACGCACTCCAGAGTTCGTCAATCGTGGAAATCACCCTGGCACCCCAAAACTAAGTAATAATGCAAGAAATGGTCCAAAGGCCCAAAGTGCGCTTGTTGATGATCGACATGTAAGCGCACCATGGGGTTAAACAACCGTGGA
>NW_021210133.1:0-1191 GCF_002162155.2 Triticum dicoccoides
GCACTTACGTGTCGGTCATCAACAATCACAGTTTGGGCCGATTCTGGCCCGTTTCTTCGACTATTACTCTATTTTGGGGTCTCGGAGTCATTTCCACGATTGACGAACCCCGGGGTGCGTTCACGTGTCGGTCATCAACACTCACATATTCGGCCGATTCTAATACGTTCCGTGCACTATTACTCAGCGTTTTGGGGACCCAGAGCGATTTCCACGATTGATGAACCCCGGGGTGCGTTTATGTGTCCGTCGTCAACACTCGCAGTTTTGGCCAAATCTGACCTATTTCGTGGACTATTACTCACCGTTTTGGGGGCCCAGAAGCGATTTTCATAGTTGTTGAACCCCAAGGTGTGCTTACGAGTTGGTCATCAACACTCCCAGTTTTGGCCGATTCTGGCCCGTTTCATGGACTATTACTCACAGTTTTGGGGTCCCAAAGCGATTTCCATCATAGTCGAACTCCAAGGTGCGCTTACGTGTCGGTCATCAACAATCACAGTTTTCGCCGATTCTGGCCCGTTTCATGGACTATAACTCACCGTTTTGGGGTCCCAAAGCGATTTCCATGGTTGTTGAACTCCAAGGTGCGCTTACGTGTCGGTTATCAACAACCATAGTTTGGGCCGATTCTGGCCCGTTTCTTGGACTATTACTCTATTTTGGGGTCTCGGAGTCATTTCTATGATTGACTAACCCCGGGGTGCGTTTACGTGTCGGTCATCAACACTCACATATTCGGCCGATTCAAGTCCGTTCCGTGCACTATTACTTAGCGTTTTGGGGACCCAGAGCGATTTCCACGATTGATGAACCCCGGGGTGCGTTTATGTGTCCGTCGTCAACACTCACAGTTTTGGCCAAATCTGACCTGTTTCGTGGACTATTACTCACCGTTTTGGGGGCCCCGAAGCGATTTTCATAGTTGTTGAACCCCAAGGTGTGCTTACGAGTTGGTCATCAACACTCCCAGTTTTGGCCGATTCTGGCCCGTTTCATGGACTATTACTCACCGTTTTGGGGTCCCAAAGCGATTTCCATGATTGTCGAACTCCAAGGTGCGCTTACGTGTTGGTCATCAACACTCACATATTAAGCCGATTCAAGTCCGTTCCGTGCACTATTACTCAGCGTTTTGGGGACCCAGAGCGATTTCCACGATTGATGAACCCCGGGGTGCGTTTATGTGTC
>NW_021210134.1:0-1526 GCF_002162155.2 Triticum dicoccoides
GCCCTTTCTCTTATCTTCTTTCACACAAAGAGCCCACCTGATTCTTGAAAAAAAAAATGAGGAGCACACACAGGTGGTCTTCGATACTTTATCTTCACCAACTGCTCACTGAAGCTCCGAGGTGGGTTGGGGAAAGAGCTGCTACCACAGACTGCATTCGTTTGTCCGCTATGTTGTAACCGTGGTGACCATGGCCATGCCCACACCATCACGGTTCTGCGAGCTCAAGGGCAGGCGAGGGTGCTGCATGTTGCGACCGTGGTGATTGCATGCTGGAACCAACGTCGCGGTGTGCTGGAACCGGCGACAGTTTTTGCACCGTCGACTCACGGTGGAGCTACGACGCGACGACGGGGACAAGAGTTTCTGTTGCAACCGTCGTTGAATTTTTCTACAACCGACGTGAAAATTTGTTACATAAATTCATGGCAGAGATGCAACCCGAGACAACGGCAACGGCAATTTTTGTTGCAACCACCGTTGTCTTTTGCTACAACCAGCGAGTTTTTTTTACATCCATTTTAATGGTGATGACTGGTGGCAATCGTTCATGCAACCCTGTGCAGCAAGCGTCGGCGATGGAAAAAAGCTTCAACCGACACCAAAAAGAAAACTTCAACCGACAAAAAAAAGCTTCAACGAGTGCGAGTGGTGACGCTGAGAGCTGCGGCCGGCGACACGGGTGGTGCTGCGATGGACGTGCTACGGCGGAGGCATGGTGGTGCTGCAATTTTGTTGCGGCGAGTTTCTTTTGCTGGAACCAGTATAAGTGGTACTGCTACAACAATGATTTGATGCAACCGTGTTCACTTTTTGCTACCACGGTGACGACAATTTGCTACATCCATCCACGGCCCATGACGGAGCTATGACCCATGACGACGGAGATGACTTTTTTGCTGCAATCATCGTCAATTGTTGCTACAACCGGCGAGGATTTTTGCTACATCCATTCATGATAGAGATACGACCCGGCCGGGATGGCGAACGATGCCTCATTTTGCTATAAACCATCACCGGCATCGACCCTGTGCTACAACCGCGTTGCTTTTTTGCTTCAATCGGCATCACAATTTGCTACAGCCGGTGTCTCCATTTGCTACAACCGGTGTGGCATTTTTTGCTACATTGCACAAGCCGATGTCGGAATTTTGCTACAATCGTGTCAGGCCATGCTACAACCAGCGTTTCAAATTGCTACAGCCGGTGGCAGTGCAAGCGGCAACCGGCATCGCGACTCAACGGCGAAGATGATTTTTTGCTAGAACCGTTGCTTGATTTTGCTGGAACGGGCGCTCATTTTTTGCTGGAACCTATGATCGGGATGTTACGACTGTGAGATGTGACCGATAAGCATGAGCTGTGGCATCAGCCGTGATCGACGACGAGCACGCCGGCAAGCTGCTACCGGCCATGGAGTTTTGCTGGAACCGGCTGCTTGGCATGCTGGAAACGGCTAAGCGGCAAGCTGCAACCATGATGATGTTCTCGACTGCGGCGGTGCCTACGCGAACAGTAGGGATGCT
>NW_021210135.1:0-1051 GCF_002162155.2 Triticum dicoccoides
CCTTTTTAATTTTTTTCGCGCCGCTTGCAAAACAAAACGCACGTGTAAGTAATATATTTACCGTGTTTTATTATTTTGCACGAGTGCGGTAAGTCATAGCTGGGTGCTCACGATTCACGGGTCCAGCGTCGGCGTTGTGGCGCGGCAAGCGTGCACTGGTGCGGTTGAGAGGGAGGGGTGGAAACCGCGTTAAACTCGTCTCCGTAGTTGAGAGGGAGCGGCCAAAGCAATGTACAATCGTCTTTGTAGTGGAGCTGGGAGGGGCAAGGATAAGGGACGAAGACCGGGGTAACATGTCGGATGCGATCATACCAGCACTAAAGCACCGGATCCCATCAAAACTCCGAAGTTAAGCGTGCTTGGGCGAGAGTAGTACTAGGATGGGTGACCTCCTTGGAAGTCCTCGTGTTGCATTCCCTTTTTAATTTTTTTCGCGCCGCTTGCAAAACAAAACGCACGTGTAAGTAATATATTTACCGTGTTTTATTATTTTGCACGAGTGCGGTAAGTCATAGCTGGGTGCTCACGATTCACGGGTCCAGCGTCGGCGTTGTGGCGTGGCAAGCGTGCACTGGTGCGGTTGAGAGGGAGGGGTGGAAACCGCGTTAAACTTGTCTCCGTAGTTGAGAGGGAGCGGCCAAAGCAATGTACAATCGTCTTTGTAGTGGAGCTGGGAGGGGCAAGGATAAGGGACGAAGACCGGGGTAACATGTCGGATGCGATCATACCAGCACTAAAGCACCGGATCCCATCAGAACTCCGAAGTTAAGCATGCTTGGGCGAGAGTAGTACTAGGATGGGTGACCTCCTGGGAAGTCCTCGTGTTGCATTCCCTTTTTAATTTTTTTCGCGCCGCTTGCAAAACAAAACGCACGTGTAAGTAATATATTTACCGTGTTTTATTATTTTGCACGAGTGCGGTAAGTCATAGCTGGGTGCTCACGATTCACGGGTCCAGCGTCGGCGTTGTGGCGCGGCAAGCGTGCACTGGTGCGGTTGAGAGGGAGGGGTGGAAACCGCGTTAAACTCGTCTCCGTAGTTGAGAGGGAGC
>NW_021210136.1:0-1066 GCF_002162155.2 Triticum dicoccoides
CGCGGTGAGCTACGCCACCGTTTCCCCCTCTCCTTCCCCTCGTTCCCTCACCGTAGCCACCTCCCCACCACGGCCGAACCTCCACCGTCGCCGAGCTCGCCGTCGACGCAGCTCCGGTGACCATTTGGTCACCCCGGCGAGTCCAACGAGTTCGCAAGACCCCGTAGAGCATCCCTAGCGCCTCGCTTTGCTCGACTTCGAGCTCCAGCACCGTTCCCGTGCACGACCGAACCCCGGCGGCCGCAGCCGAGCTCGCCGCCGTCGACTCCGGCCACCCCGACCCCAACGGGCTCCGCCAAGAGCTGCGGGTTGGCCTCAGCTCCACTCCGGTGGTCTCCGCGGTCCGTTTGGTGGCCGAAATGACCAAAACCACTTCCGCCGCCGCGTCGGGCTCGCCGGTGACTAAACGCCGGCAGCCGACATTAACTTTGACCATGGGTGGGCCCTGGTTGACTCCCCTGAGTCAATGACAGGTGGGGCCCAGCCCTGTTAATTAAACAGGATTAGTTTTAATTAAGTTTTAATTAAAATAATCACCCTGACATGCGGGACCCACTGTCAGGTTTGACCTGGACCAGTTCCGTTGACCTGCCGACGTCACACTGACGTCAGGCTGACGCAGTAATTGATTTTCTGGATTTAATTTAAATCAGGAAATTCCAGAATATTATTTAAACTTCAAAAATTCATAACTTTTATTCTGTAACTCCAAATTGGACAAATTATATATGAAAAATGATCAGAAAAATCCAATCTATCCATCTGTACTATTTTCATGCATGATCAAACAAGTTAAATTGATGTTTTAAGCAGAACAAGGAAAAGCACTTTAAAAGGCCATATTTGAATTTGAAATTTGAATCCTTGATTCAAATTTGTTCAAACCCTTCTGGTTTTAGTTGCATTAGCCCAACACACTCATTTTGCCATGTCTCATGCATGCATCATGTTGTTGCATACTGTTTGGTAATGTTTGTGTATCGGTGCTCTCTGCGGCAGGTTCTGTCCCCGAGGAGTACCGTGATTACCCTAACGAAGAACCGTATCAGTGCATCGAACCATCAGG
>NW_021210137.1:0-1370 GCF_002162155.2 Triticum dicoccoides
CGCATGTATGAGGGCCCGGTACGACGCTCCGGTGGCATTGCTACCCCCCAGGGCCCCCGTCCCGGCTAACCCTGTAGCGTTTGACGACGGGATCTAGCCCTTTGACTTTGCACGGACGGGCTTTGACCAGTGGACCTCTCCACCCGGTTGTGTTAGGTCGGCCCAGAGGAACACTTTGGAGCAACATCCGGGCCAAACCCACAGCTACATCCACTCCGTGTAGACCCGACGCATCCGTTTCCCCCCTCCAGGTGCCGCCGGCGGCGGCGTCCGTGAGGGGGAGGGGCACATCCCGGAGACGCGTGCTGGGCGTTTGCAACCACCTCAACACTTCCAGATTTGTGAGAGGCCGCCTACGCAAGATTTGACGGTATGCTAGCCCCCGGAGGCCGCCCGCCACAGTCGTAGACGTGCGAAGAGCAATCCGCGTAGAGGGAAGTGTTCAGATACTTCTCCATCACAAAAGATTATGAAAAATTACCATCAGTCCTATAGCACATGTGCCCACGTTGTGTATAAAACTCATGATTTTATCGCGCTCCAAGTATTTAATAATATTCACGCTGCATGGTTACCGCAGAACGTCTACTACCGTTTCATTGCCGTCCGTGAGGGGGGCCACAACCCGGAGACGCGTGCCGCCTCTTCGGACATGCCACAACACCACCCCGCATGTATGAGGGCCCGGTACGACGCTCCGGTGGCATTGCTACCCCCAGGGCCCGCGTCCCGGCTAACCCTATAGCGTTTGACCACGGGATCTAGCCCTTTGACTTTGCACGGACGGGCTTTGACCAGTGGACCTCTCCACCCGGTTGTGTTAGGTCGGCCCAGAGGAACACTTTGGAGCAACATCCGGGCCAAACCCACAGCTACATCCATTCCGTGTAGACCCGACGCGTCCGTTTCCCCCCTCCAGGTGTCGGCGGCGGCGGCGTCCGTGAGGGGGGGGGGCACACCCCGGAGACGCGTGGTGGGCGTTTGCAACCGCCTCAACACTTCCATATTTGTGAGAGGCCGCCTACGCAAGATTTGACGGTATGCTAGCCCCCGGAGGCCGCCGGCCACAGTCGTAGACGTGCGAAGAGCAATCCGCGTAGAGGGAAGTGTTCAGATACTTCTCCATCACAAAAAATTATGAAAAATTACCATCAGTCCTATAGCACATGTGCCCACGTTGTGTAAAAAACTCATGATTTTATCGCGCTCCAAGTATTTAATAATATTCACGCTGCATCGTTACCGCAGAACGTCTACTACCGTTTCATTGCCGTCCGTGAGGGGGGCCACAACCCGGAGACGCGTGCCGCCTCTTCGGACATGCCACAACACCACCCCGCATGTATGAGGGCCCGGTACGACGCTCCGGT
>NW_021210138.1:0-794 GCF_002162155.2 Triticum dicoccoides
TCTCTCCTCAGGATATTGTAAACATGTAAATCGTTGTTCAGTTTCTAACTCCCAAGTAAGATATATATCAGGAACATATCTACCCTCAAATGGTGGAATATTCAATTTCAGTTTAGGAATATGGACATCATCTCGTACCTGAGGTGGTGGTGCAGGCCTACCATTACGAATATATACCTGAGGTCGACCTGCTGGTGGTGGTGCTGGTGGCTGCTCGTAGATCTGATTTTGATCAACCTCATCCTCATAATCGCCCGCATACTCATCATCCTCCTGGGTACCAGCAACAGCAGTAGCAGGAGCCACAGAAGTATCAACAGCAGCACCAACAATTTGGCCAAACGCAAGAGGAACACGGCTCGCTCGGCGAAGGTCTATTTCGCGACTTGGAGGTAGTCGTTGTTGTTGTTGTTGGAGAGGTGCGTTAGGTGCAGCGGGTGGTGGTGGTGGAAGACGCGCGAGCAATTCATTAAATCTGTTATCAAGCTTTGTTTCGAACGTCTTCTCAAGGCCAGTGATCTTCTCCATGGCCTCTTCAAAATTGTTCAGCACATCTTGCACCTGTTCAGTCATCATTTGCTGAAACTTATCATGAAGCTCCTTGTTCGATAAATTCTCCCAGTCAATCTCGTCGGCTTGTGATCCTGGCATGGTTAGCAGCAATAGAAACACACAAGAATATGATCCTACAGACTACGAACAAGTGGTGGTGGTGGGTGTCACAAATCCGTCAAGCAAAACTCAAATTCTTACCAGTTCTTACCCAGCAACAGGCGGTGATCGGCAACCGTTGT
>NW_021210139.1:0-1804 GCF_002162155.2 Triticum dicoccoides
CGGCCGAACACCACCATCGCCGCCGTTCGCCATAGCAGCCGTCACCGGCCACCCCTCGCCCCTCCGCTGAGCTCAGGAGCTCCGCCGCGACCCCCTCTTCCTCCCCACCAAGCCAAGCCCCTCGGGAAGCCCTGCATCGCCGCCCACGTCGCTATTCCCCTCCTCGGCCACCGGAGATCGTCGCCGTCGAATTGAGAGTTACCGGACGTCCCCGAGCCCGCTAACCATCCCTGCAGCTCCGCGGTGAGCCGCTGAACCGATTCCCCCTTGCTCCGTCATCCCTAGCATCCTGTAGCTGCCGTCCCCTTGAGCTCCGAAGCTCGCCGCCGCCGTGCCTCGTCGCCGCCGTGGCTGGAGCCGTTGTAGCTCGAAGCCGAGCACACCATCGTGCTCCACACCTCACCAGGAGCACGTAGCACGCACCAACGCCTCCCCTAGCGCCCTGCATCGCCTAACCCGCCGTTGGCCGAACTCCGGCCGCCGCTCACGAGCTCGCCGTCGTCGGTACCGGCCACCACAGGCACGGCCACCACCACCGTTCGACGCGCGGGAGCAAGGGCTCTCCAACGAGCCCAAGCACGACCTCGCCCGTGCCCTGTAGCGCGTTTCCGCATCGCGCCGCCGTCTCGGGCCTCGCCGGCGTCATGTCGCCGGTGGGTTTGACCCACCTTGACCACGGCAGGACCCCCCTGTGTCCCTGACAGGTGGGCCCAGCCCTGTTAGCTAATTAGGATTAGCACTAACCGAATTATTAAACTAACTACCCCCCCTGACACTGACCAGTGGGCCCCAGCGCCACTAATTCCTAATTAGGATTAAACTAACCCTGTTTAACCCCCCTGTCACTGACGTGTGGACCCCACACGTCAGGTTTGACCCCAGCCAGCCGCAGTTGACCACTGACGTCATGCTGACGTCATGCTGGCGCAATATATATATTTCTGGATTTAATTTAAATCAGGAAATTCCAGAATATTATTTAAACTTCAAAAATTCATAACTTTTAATCTGTAACTCCAAATTAGACAAATTATATATGAAAAATGATCAGAAAAATCCAATCTATCCATCTGTACTATTTTCATGCATGATCAAACAAGTTAAATTGATGTTTTAAGCAGAACAAGGAAAAGCACTTTAAAAGGCCATGTTTGAGTTTGAAATTTGAATCTTTGATTCAAATTTGTTCAAACCCTTCTGGTTTTAGTTGCATTAGCCCAACACACTCATATTGCCATGTTTCATGCATGCATCATATTGTTGCACATTGTTTGGTGATGGTTGTGTATCGATGTCCTTTGCGACAGGTTCTGCCTCCGAGGAGTACCGTGATTACCCTACCGAAGAACCGTATCAGTGCATCGAACCATCAGGCAAGCAACCAACCATTTGATCATATCGATACAATCCCATGTTCTCGCTCCTGCTCTCTTTTACTGCATTAAGACAACGTGTTTCAAACTGCTGTGTGCTACGGTAGTTGAACCCATTTCCTCTGCATGACCTGTCATTGCCACAGTAACTAGATGAAACCCACTAGCATGTGTAGGAGTTGATTGAGCCATATGTATGTGTTGTTCCTACCTTGCTATGCCTGCTATGCTTAGAGTCGTGTCAGGTCTGGTTCATCTGGGTGATGGGCTAGAGTGAAATGATTATGTCGGTAATGAGAGTGGTGTGGTGAACACGATTTGGTAAAGGTATCGATGAGAGGCCATGTAGGAGTACATGGTGGGTTGTTTCATTGAAGCCGACCTTAAGCACTGAGATCTGTATGTGTGATTTAAGAATCAGCTACTACCAT
>NW_021210140.1:0-603 GCF_002162155.2 Triticum dicoccoides
AAATTTTTTTTTGACCAATTTTTTTTTTTGACTGTCCGGACCCAAAAACTGGAAACGGGTCAAAAAAAACTTCCTATAATGGCACCTGTCTCAAAACACTCAGAAACACCTAAAAATAGGATAGCCAGAAAATTTTTCGAAAAATGCGTTTTCGAAAAATTTTGGGCCTAAACGGAGCGTGGCTACCCGACAGCGTTTTCGAAAAATGCGTTTTTTTTTTCCCGAAACCTACTCCGGCAAGGAAACACGAATCGGAATCTAGATGGATCTCGAAAACAAACCTAATAAGCAAGGAACTCGGATTGGTGGTGGATATATGGTGGTGGTATATGGCAGCGGTGGTGGTAGCGGTGGTAGTATATGGATATGGATCGGTGGTGGTATATGGACACGGATTGGTGGTGGTATATGGATACGGATTCGGAGCGGTGGTGGTAGATGGCAGGGGCAATGATGATGGTGCGGCGGCGGCGTGACAACTTATGACCAGAACTCGAAACTCTAAAAGACTAGACTCTAAGACCAGCAACTAGACACGACGATGCAACCGCAAATTCAACAAAGCAAAAACCCTAAAAAGATTATGCAAAGGCTCAGATTGGT
>NW_021210141.1:0-924 GCF_002162155.2 Triticum dicoccoides
AAGGTAAGGGAGGCCCAGCAGAAGAAAGACCTTGAGCTAGCTGAGAAGATCAAGCTTGTTGACGAGAAGTTAGCTTCAGTCACCAAGCTCGAACAAGACAATACCAATCTGAAAACTGCTCTTGGGATTGCCAACAAGGAAGTCAGTCGACTGAGAACTGACAAAGCTGCCTTGACCGACCAAGTCAGCAAATTGACTGAGAAGAAAACTGAACTGGAAGCCTTCCTGAGTGGCCTTGCCAAGAAGCTGTTTCTTATGCTTGAAGGTAAACCTCCATGTTTGGTAAATATTTCCAACTGTGGCTTCTTCCATTCGACTATCCCCTTGACTTAGTGATCACCCTTGCAGAATTTTGTCAAAACTTCGAAGAGGAAACCAGCCGACTGGAGCCAAACCTTGACCCCGTCAATTCTCCGGTGAACGACGAAGTTGCCATGGATGTTTTCCGGCTGGAGTCTCGTGTCGCAGCTGTCGTGGACTATCTCGCAAGGCTGAAGGCCGCCACATCTCGCATCAACTCGACGCTCTGGCCTGAGGAGACACTTCAGAATGACCTTGAGTCGCTGATGGCCCGCTTGAACACGATCCCTGGTCGAGTGCAGGAGTGGAAGAAGTCCTCGGCTCGGTGTGGTGCAGATGTCGCTCTGTGTCTGGCCCGAGTCCACTGCAAAGATGCGCGAGAAGAGAAGCTGGCGGCCCTTCGGGTGGCCAATACCAAGAAGCACGACTTCAGATCCTTTATGGAAACTTTCCTTGCAGCTGCCACTCGGATCGCCGACGGGATTGACCTTGATGAATTTGTTGCACCTTCCAGCCCTCCACAGGAGGGGTAAAAAACTTCTTCTGGCTCGACGCTTTAAATTTGCCTCGGTATGCCGAGTGGAATTGTAACCGACAAACCTTAACAGGCTTGACGCCTGAGCA
>NW_021210142.1:0-3429 GCF_002162155.2 Triticum dicoccoides
CCAATACATAAAAAAACCATTATAGCTCTGTACCTGACCATTACTAAGATTGATGCAAAACCATCTCTACAGAGGGAGATTCTAGATAGGTGGCTATAAAATCTCATATGCATCGCTCGGTTGCCTAGGAGCAAAAGCAAAAGGCAAGATGCTACAAGGAGAAATCAGCATAGATCTTTTAGGATCATTTAGAAATGGTAGGTCTCGGGATGGCGAACACATATGCCTTTGTCAACGATTATCCTAGATATCTCCGAACTTCTAGTCTGTGTTGATGTATAAATGTATGCGTAGTCTCTTACATCAGATCGCCATTTTGGTTGCATTGGTTAGAGCATGCACTTCTACATGATATCAGAGCCAAGAGGTCTTCAATTTAAGACCCGACTGACGCAATTAAATTGTAGCCCACTTTCGGTCCACGTAGGCCTGAGGGAGCCACACGTGAGAGGGAGTGTTGACGTATAAATGTATTGCATAGTCTCTTTCGTCAGATCGGTCTTTTGCTTGCGTTGGCTAGAGCATGCACTTCTACAGTCTGGATGCAAGCTATTGCACCCGAAACTCCGAAAGAAGAGACGTTAACAAATTCATAGGAAAAAAAAAGCGTGAAGGGCCCCGACGAGTAAAACATGCAGTGCGGCTGCCACTGTATTTGCACTCGAGAATGGACTGGTACTGTTCCAGATGAAGTCCATGTGCTACCTTCTCCTTGCACTTGTAGATTCTCTTTCCTCATCCACTCGTTATTGTAGTTACCCGTCAGCTCGCTGAGGGACAGAGTGAAGCAACCATGGCGATTCCGAAAATGCAAAGCATAATTAACGCTAGAAAATGCATCTATACTAGATAGATACACGTGCTTTGCCGCGCCGAAAATCGGACAGTCAGATATATGCTTCTTTGCTACTTTTGGGCTACACAGCTTGACCCAATAATACCAACATTATCGATGGCAGTTAGAAACAGTTTCTATTTTAAATGAGTGGACCTCTGCAAGTGTTGCACTCCTACCATCTCTGTACACAAATGTAATACATTTTCACAGTTTAATTTAACCTACAAAAACATCCAACATTTGTTTATAGAGGGAGTACTTTCTGTCCAAATGGCTAGTACTGCCCTTTGTTAAGAGACCTGGATCTGCGTCGAAATGCCTTTCCCTTCATTCTTTTTTGCGGGCATCATATGCTTTTTCCATCACAACACTCTAGAAACAACGATATATTATGTCAAAAAAAAGTGAAACAACAATATATATATTCTAAGAAAACAACTGAGAGAAGAGAACAAATTCCGTGCACTCTAGAATGAATTTGTTCATCTAAAAGAAGAATAAATTTGTTCATGCACCGAAATCACCAAATAATGCATCAATAACTCCATGGAAATAGGAGGCCACAGCCCTAACAGGAACAAAATATAAGTTCTTTGTCAACCGAACTGGTATCTACAATTATACATAATCTCCCTTGGTATTTACCCACATTGTACAGGCGCCCAGGAACCATACAGCGGCTGGAACTATAATGCAACTTACAAACAGCATACATGCTAGGAATGCAGGCGGTAGAAACCATCACCACTTCAGCAGTTGCCAATACGGTTGTTGTTTTAGCAGAACAAAAGAAGCTGTCTAGCAGCCATTGATCCAACACATCAGGTGTTTTGACAGTAAATAAAAAACAACAGTATGAAAGAAGTAAGACTATTTTCTACCGAAATACCATAGATATTCCAATAACAAAAGCATATGTACTTCTCCTTAGAAACAGTGAACTAAATTGTCTAACAGTTCAGTCGACCTCATCGAGGCTCGTGGTGTCATTAAACAGCAGTCTAAGGAGAGCCCTTGCAAACTGCTCCATACAATCAGTTTGCACGTGGTTTGCCTCCAGTGTATATGAGTACGGAGAAGTAAAATGAACAGGAATACCATGCAGTATCCAGTTATATGTACAGATAAGAAGAGGCATCCATTGTTGAAGCAAAATAAATTGTAGAACTGAATGGCTCATTGGAATGGCTACAGGTGTGTCCAGACATGACCAGGTAGAAACATTAGATAAAGCACATAATCAGTTGATAACAATGATTCCATGACCGTGTATTAGCGAGAGTGATATCCCATAATCCTAGAGCTACTGATGGTTAACATTATTAGTACCAATTAATTAATTTATCAACTCGAATAAATCTACCACAAAGCTAAAGGTAATCTGAGGCACAATAAATATCTCAGCCAGTAGATGAGAACACATAAAAACCAGGTGAAGTAGTATGGATTAAAATTGGTAATTTTGCTTCATCCCATATGAGTAAACCACCTAAAAATTACTATAGTTGTGCATCACATAGGGAAGTGCTAAAAAGTCTTATACCAAATAATGGCAACAATTTTATACAATATTTCATGAAGATGTCTTCTGTAAAGATAGGTCGGATATCCAAACTCAGCAAATTTGCATGATGCTTCAGTGTGTTTTAGTCAAACAATTGGAAGATTGCATGCCGTTGATGCAAATGAAAGACTGCAAGTTACTTTCATATGTTTCCCTCAAACGACCATCAATGTTATATGCATAGAACTGGACACCAGAGTAGAGATATAAGAGACAGAAAAAACATATATCTTGACCTAGAAAGCCATGCAGAAAGTAAGAGAGAATCAAATAGGAAAGAAATTGATCTGATAAGACATGATCAATATTTTATTCCTGGAAATGGAACACTTAAATGTAAAAGAAGCGAATTTCCACTTGCAAAAGAACAACCGACAAAACCATTATCCAATTAAAGAGTGATAGCATCACTTGGCTGCAATCAGTTGAAAACATGACATGTACACAAATACGAAACTGAAAGGTTAAGAGAGAGATGAAGGTAACTAAGAATGGTAGCCAATACTTGCATAGGCTGCATACGCAAGGGCTTGGAGTTATGACAAACTATTATCCATACCGTGATAGCATCCATGACTGACTGCTATTGTTTCCATGACTTTCCTATAATTGAAGGTTTCAAGGGAAATAACAGATACTCATCTTCGCCTCCGGTGCAATTTGCTTTTAGTGTTTTATGTGAGCAACTTAGTAATAATCTAACTACATAAAGTTAATAAGTGGAAACTTCATAGATTGATTTTCAAAAAAAATTCTAGATTACAATGCCTATATCAAGGTAGAAACTAAATATTGCATCAACTCAGAGTTATTTGAGCTACATCAATTGTTAATGATCCAGCCTAATTTTGATTAAGGAATGTCAATATCAGAAATCGAAAGTGCCTGTACATGATGCAGCAGCAGTATCCTCATCTTATAGTGGATGACAAACTGGTGAAATTAAAAACAATATACAAGTTTTATCCAATCACCTCTACTATTTGCACATGTTTCATCAGAGACAACCCCGATCAATCCGCCCCCC
>NW_021210143.1:0-879 GCF_002162155.2 Triticum dicoccoides
GTTTCGTGGACTATTACTCAACGTTTTGGGGTCCCGAAGCGATTTTCATAGTTGTTGAACCCCAAGGTGTGCTTACGTGTTGGTCATCAACACTTGCAGTTGTGGCCGATTCTGGCCCGATTCATGGTCTATTACTCACCGTTTTTGGGCCCCAAAGCGATTTCCATGGTTGTCGAACTCCAAGGTGCGCTTACGTGTCGGTCATCAACAATCACAGTTCGGGCTGATTCTGGCCCGTTTCTTGGACTATTACTCTGTTTTGGGGTCCCGGAGTCATTTCCACGATTGACGAACCTCAGGGTGCGTTTACGTGTCGATCATCAACACTCACATATTTGGCCGATTCTTGTCTGTTTCGTGGACTATTACTCGCCGTTTTGGGGACCCAAAGCGATTTCCATGTTTGATAAACCCCGGGGTGCGTTTATGTGTCAGTTGTCAACACTCACAGTTTTGTCCAATTCTGACCCATTTCGTGGACTATTACTCATCGTTTTCGGGTCCCGGAGCGATTTCCATAGTTGTTGAACCCCAAGGTGTGTTTACGTGTTGATCATCAACACTCGTAGTTTTGGCCGATTCTGGCCCGCTTCATGCACTATTACTCACCATTCTGGGGTCCCGGAGTGATTTCCATGGTTATCGAACTCCAAGGTGCGCTTACGTGTCGATCATCAACACTCGCGGTTTCGGCCGTTTCCTGCCCGTTTCATGGACTATTACTCACCGTTTTGGGGTCCCAAAGCGATTTTCGTTTCATGGACTATTACTCGCGGTTTCGAGCACTATTACTCAGCGTTTTGGGGACCCAAAGCGCTTTCCACGATTGATGAACCCCGGGGTGCGTTTATGTGTCCGTCGTCAACACTCACAGTTTTG
>NW_021210144.1:0-1733 GCF_002162155.2 Triticum dicoccoides
ATTGAAGACTTCGTCTCGTGTCCGGATGGGACTCTACTTGGCGTGGAAGGCAAGCTAGGCAATACGGATATGTGTATCTCCTCCTTTGTAACCGACCTTGTGTAACCCTAGCCCCTCCGGTGTCTATATAAACCGAAGGGTTTTAGTCCGTAGGACAACATACAATCATACCATAGGCTAGCTTCTAGGGTTTAGCCTCTCCGATCTCGTGGTAGATCTACTCTTGTACTACCCATATCATCAATATTAATCAAGAAGGATGTAGGGTTTTACCTCCATCAAGAGGGCCCGAACCTGGGTAAAACATTGTGTCCCCTGCCTCCTATTACATCCGCCTTAGACGCACAGTTCGGGACCCCCTACCCGAGATCCGCCGGTTTTGACACCGACAAGCGTCATCTGGGCCGTCCAATATAATTCCAGCCCGTTTTAACTTTCGGCCCATGTATGGCCCATGACGTCTTTCGGCCCAGATGAGGCCCTTAGTAACCCTTGGCCCATTAATGGCTCATGGTAAAACTGGCCCGTAATGAATAGTGTATCACTTTATATCCATTAACGACCCATTATTCCGTTGGGCCGTTTCCTACCCATGTTATCTTTCGGCTTCGTAGGTCCCATTTATTCTTGGGCTCATTTCCAGTATTAGTTTACTTTCGGCCCATTAATATCATTTTCTGCTTGTGGGCCAAATTCAGCCCGTGGTAATAGTCGGGCCATTTGTGGCCCGTTAATACGTTGGGCCGTTTTCAAAGCATCATCAAATACGGCCGATTAATGACGGCCCGTTATGGTCGGCTCATGAACGGACGATTTCAACTCTAACCCATTTACGGCCATAATGGGGTCTGTTATTGGCACATGTTTGGCCAACCGATCATACGGCCCGTGGAAGGCCCATTGATGATACGGCCCATAGAAGGCCCATTGTGTCTACGGCCCGTATAAGGCCCATGGTTTCTACGCCCTGTAGAAGGCCCATTGTTTCTACGCTCCTTAGAAGGCCCATTGTTTCTACGGCCCGTAGGAGGCCCATGTTAAGTACAGTAAATATGTAGCCCATGGTTAATGTGGCCTAGTTTTAAAAAATAGGTTATTGTGGCCGCTAGCAAACAGCGGAAAAAGAACTGCACTGACTACAAGAAAACAAATAAACAAGACAATAAGGAAATAAATAGGCAAGCAACTTACGCTAGGCTATCACGGCTATTACACATATTACATCCACTAGGCATCAAAGTTCGCCACCAGTGAAAGTATAGGGAACAAAGCAGCATATATACACCACAGCAAAACAAGACCAGAACTGAAACCACTTCAGAAGATCTCAAGAAACAATATCCTGGGTACCCATAATGCTGGCAAGATGCTTAGCAAGCTTATTAACTTTCTCTTGTTTGGCGCTTAAATCCTCCAGCACTTGTTGTTGCACCAGAAAGTATGCATCTAAATTCTGCAGGGACTTCCTCAGTCCTTCGGCTTCATATCGCATAACATCTGATCGATGTCTTTCAACTTGAAGTTGAGACTCAAGAAGCCGAACTGTTTCAGGCAGCGAGTTCGAAGAGCTGGTGCCAGCAGTAGTAGCCAGTAAATCAAACACTACATCAAGATAGGACTTTGGGATTGTCTCAGTGTCTTCAATATAGTTTTTATCAGCTTTCTTGGGGACCAACAGGGATGTCTCACTATCTTGAACCTTATCTGCATTACTTCCTATACCATTGCATAAC
>NW_021210145.1:0-934 GCF_002162155.2 Triticum dicoccoides
TTTATGTCGGTAATGAGAGTGGTGTGGTGAACACGATTTGGTAAAGGTATCGATGAGAGGCCATGTAGGAGTACATGGTGGGTTGTTTCATTGAAGCCGACCTTAAGCACTGAGATCTGTATGTGTGATTTAAGAATCAGCTACTACCATGCATTGGGCCCGAAACCAATGGACCCTCTCGGCTTCTTATTCACCCTAGTTCTCCGTCCAGGAGTTGCAAGTAGTTTCTGGTGTTTGTAGCCTACTGGAGGCCGTGGACAGCGCTGACCGTAGGGGTGGGCTGTGATGCGGTAGGTACGTGGCCGGGTGTACCGAATACCCGTTAGGTATCTCGGGAACCCTGTTCACATCGTTCGGGGCCGTATGGGAAACCTCGGCCGGACTCCCTGCGGATGGAACCTGGATAGGCGATAAACCTGGACTGGAGGCTTAGGTGATTAGGTAGGTCATGGCCGACACCCACGTTAGGCTTCCGCTTGAAGGTTGCTGAGTACATGTCGTGTAAACGACGGTAAGTGGTGAGAGCGTGTATGAAGAAGTACACCCCTGCAGGGTTATCATAACCTATTCGAATAGCCGCGTCCGCGGTAAAGGACTACTTGGTTGCCTATACAGTTCATAGACAAGTAAATGGAAACTGCTAAAAGCCTCAAGATAAGTGTGAGTGCCGAGGATGGCTCTTCCGTAGGAAGACGGAGGCGGATCCTCGGTAGTGTATTGAGTTGGTGAGTAGTGGACTCGTGTGCGCAAAACCTTTTCAAGTTGGAGTATCGTAGGATAGTCTAGCCAAGAGTCAAAGCTGGCTTGCTGCAATAACTCCACCAACCCTTCTTGATAATATGCATGTATGTAGGATCTGATGTAAGTCTTGCTGAGTACCTTTGTACTCATGTTGCTATAATTTACATTTTTACAGAAGACGCTGCAACCCCTT
>NW_021210146.1:0-1008 GCF_002162155.2 Triticum dicoccoides
ATACAGTTGACATGGCCACGTGAAGCGGTGACCGGCTTGGCGTGGAATATTTTTCCTGTCGGCTTGCCACGGCCAACAGCTTTAGCAGACTGGTTGGGGTTGGTCTGGGGACACTCACGCATATAGTGGCCAGATTCCCCACACTTGAAACAAGTCACGGAACTGGTACGTGGAGGAGCATTGTTGGTTGGACCTCCATAGGGCTTGGCCGGTGCAGACTGTTGAACGGGGCGAGGCGCCTGGAAGGATGGCCTCGGTGTGAACCTGGGTGGCAGGGCGGTGTTGGGTACCCACACGCGGCGCTTCTGAGGACCAGCACCGGATGAGGAACCCATATCACGGCCATGCTTGCGTGTTGCGTCATAGTCAGTCTGACCAGTTTCAGCACTGATGGCTTTGTTGACCAGTTTCTGAAAAGATGTGCACTCATGCAGACGGAGGTCGCGGCGAAGCTCAGGACTAAGGCCCTTACGGAACCTTGCTTGCTTCTTGGCATCGGTAGACACTTCCTCAGTAGCATATCGTGCGAGATTACCAAACACCCTGCTGTAAGCATCCACAGAAAGTCGGCCTTGGGTGAAACTGCAAAATTCTTCACGTTTACGGTCCATGAGACCCTCCGGAATGTGATGTTCACGGAAAGCCTCACTGAACTCAGCCCAAGTAGTGACATGGCCCGCCGGGCGCATAGCTCCATAATTCTCCCACCATAGACTGGCGGGGCCTTCAAGATGATATGCAGCAAAGGTGACCTTGTCAGCCTCCGCTACCAGCGCGGAACGCAGTTTGTGAGTGATACTGCGAAGCCAGTCATCAGCGTCGAGAGGCTCGACGGAGTGGTGGAACGTGGGTGGATGCAATTTGATAAAATCACTGAGTGACACCACGTTAGTCCTCTGATGGTGTGCTGTGTTCTGTTCAATACGCTCCAACAAACGGTTGGTCTCCCGCTTGTTTCTCTCAGCTTCCATCATAACCTCGGCTAGTGAAGGAGGATGAGGCAGATTT
>NW_021210147.1:0-1132 GCF_002162155.2 Triticum dicoccoides
AGATAGTCATGGTTTCCTGGCTATGGACATTGGATGTCATTGATAACGGGATCACATCATTAGGAGAATGATGTGATGGACAAGACCCAATCCTAAGCATAGCATGAGATCGTGTAGTTCGTTTGCTAGAGCTTTTTCAATGTCAAGTATCTCTTCCTTAGACCATGAGATCGTGTAACTCCCGGATACCGTAAGAGTGCTTTGGGTGTACCAAACGTCACAACATAACTGGGTGATTATAAAGGTGCACTACAGGTATCTCCGAAAGTGTCTGTTGGGTTGACACGGATCGAGACTGGGATTTGTCACTCCGTATGACGGAGAGGTATCTCTGGGCCCACTCGGTAATGCATCATCATAATGAGCTCAAAGTGACTAAGTGGTTAGTCACGGGATCATGCATTACGGTACGAGTAAAGTGACTTGCCGGTAACGAGACTGAACAAGGTATTGGGATACCGACGATCGGGTCTCGGGCAAGTAACGTACTGCTTGACAAAGGGAATTGTATACGGGTTTTGATCGAATCCTCGACATCGTGGTTCATCCGATGACATCATCGAGGAGCATGTCGGAGCCAACATGGGTATCCAGATCCCGCTGTTGGTTATTGACCGGAGAGTCTCGGTCATGTCTGCATGTCTCCCGAACTCATAGGGTCTACACACTTAAGGTTCGGTGACGCTAGGGTTATTAGGAAGACTTGTATGTGATTACCGAAAGTTGTTCGGAGTCCCGGATGAGATCCCGGACATCACGAGGAGTTCCGGAATGGTACGGAGGTGAAGTTTTATATATGGGAAGTTGTCATACAGACACCGGAAGAATTCGGGGTCCTATTGGTATTGTACCGGGGCCACCGGAGGGGTTCCGGGGGTCCACCGGGAGGGGCCACCCCTCGCGGAGGGCCACATGGGCCGCAAGGGGCAGGGAGCCAGCCCCTAGAGGGCTGGGCGCGCCCCCCACCTTGGGCCCATGCGCCTAGGGTTGGGGGGAAACCCTAAGGGGGCGCCCCCCTTGCTTGGGGGGCAAGCCTCCCCTCCCTGGCCGCCGCCCCCCCTCTAGATCCCATCTAGAGGGGTCGGCCCCCCTTGCCCCTTCCCCTATAAATAGAGGGGTGAGGGGAGGGCTG
>NW_021210148.1:0-1003 GCF_002162155.2 Triticum dicoccoides
TCTTGAGGCTTTTAACAGTTTCCATTTACTTGTCTATGAACTGTATAGGCAACCAAGTAGTCCTTTACCGCGGACGCGGCTATTCGAATAGATTATGATAACCCTGCAGGGGTGTACTTCTTCATACATGTTTCCACCACTTAGCGTCTGCACACGACATGTGCTCGGCAGACTTCAAGCGAAAGCCGACGTGGGTGTAGACCACGACCTACCTAAACACTTAAGCCTCTAGTCCAGGTTTATCGCCTATTCAGGTTCCATCCGCAGGGAGTCCGGCCGAGGTTTCCCATACGGCCCCGAACGATGTGAACAGGGTTCCCGAGATACCTAACGGGTATTCGGTACACCCAGCCACGTACCTACCGCATCACAGCCCACCCCTACGGTCAGCGCTGTCCACGGCCTCCAGTAGGCTACAAACACCAGAAACTACTTGCAACTCCTGGACAGAGAGCTAAGGTGAATAAGAAGTCGAGCGGGGTCATATTTCAGGGCCCAATGCATGGTAGTAGCTGTATCTTAAATCACGCATACAGATCTCAGTGCTTAAGGCCGGCTTCAATGAAACAACCCACCATGTACTCCTACATGGCCTCTCATCGATACCTTTACCAAATCGTGTTCACCACACCACTCTCATTACCGACATAATCATTTCACTCCAGCCCATCACCCAGATGAACCAGACCTGACACGACTCTAAGCATAGCAGGCATAGCAAGGTAGGAACAACACATACATATGGCTCAATCAACTCCTACACATGCTAGTGAGTTTCATCTAGTTACTGTGGCAATGACAGGTCATGCAGAGGAAATGGGTTCAACTACCGTAGCACACAGCAGTTTGAATCGCGTTGTCTTAATGCAGTAAAAGAGAGCAGGAGCGAGAACATGGGATTGTATCGATATGATCAAATGGTTGGTTGCTTGCCTGATGGTTCGATGCACGGATAAGGTTCTTCGTTAGGGTAATCACGGTACTCCTCGGGGACAGAACCTGT
>NW_021210149.1:0-1209 GCF_002162155.2 Triticum dicoccoides
ATCAATTTAACTTGTTTGATCATGCATGAAAATAGTACAGATGGATAGATTGGATTTTTCTGATCATTTTTCATATATAATTTGTCCAATTTGGAGTTACAGAATAAAAGTTATGAATTTTTGAAGTTTAAATAATATTCTGGAATTTCCTGATTTAAATTAAATCCAGAAATTATAATTATTGCGCCAGCATGACGTCAGCATGACGTCAGTGGTCAACTGCGGCTGGCTGAAGTCAAACCTGACGTGTGGGGGCCACACGTCAGTGACAGGGGGGGTTTAACAGGTTTAAATTAATCCTAATTAGGGATTAGTGGCGCTGGGGCCCACTGTCAGTGTCAGGGGGGGTTGACTAACGGTAATTAGTACTAACTAACTACCTGTCCGACAGGGCCCACGCGTCAGTGACCCTGGGGGGTCAAACCTTAGGTCGGACAGGTCAAACCCGCCGGCGGCATGACGCCGGCGAGGCCCGAGACGGCGGCGAAAGTGCTTTTTGCCATTCCGGCAACCAAATGGACGGCGGAAGGCATCTACGTGTTGCTGAGGTTGAGCCGCGACTATTGGTGGTGGTGGTTGGGCTTGGGGTGGCCGGAGTTGACGGCGGCGAGCTCGGCTGCGGCCGTCGGGGTTCGGTCGTGCACGGGAACAGGGTTGGAGCTCGAAGTCGAGCGAAGCGAGGCGCTAGGGATGCTCTACGGGGTCTTGCGAACTCGTTGGACTCGCCGGGGTGACCAAATGGTCACCGGAGCTGCGTCGACGGCGAGCTCGGCGACGGCGGAGGTTCGGCCGTGGTGGGGAGGAGGCTACGGTGGGGAAACGAGGGGGAGGAGAGGGGGAAACGGTGGCGTAGCTCACCGCGGTTGCAGTGGGCGTCGAAGTGGGCTCGGGGACGCGCTGGAGACGGCGAATCGACGGCAACGGTGGTCGGAGCCCGAAGAGGGGAACGGCGACGTGGCGGCGATGCAGGGCTTCCGGGGAGCTGTGGAGCGGTGGGGAGGAAGAGGGAGTCGAGGCGGAGCTCCTGAGCTAGTCGGGGGAGCGAGGGGTGGCCGGAGATGGCTGCTATGGCGAACGGCGGCGACGGTGGTGTTCGGCCGTGTGAGAGGGAGAGCGAGAGAGAGGAAGGAAGAGCCGGGAGAGAGTGAGAGAGAGCAGGGGGGGATCGGGACGGCCTGCGGGAGTCGTCCACGCGGCCAGGAGCTCGTC
>NW_021210150.1:0-2252 GCF_002162155.2 Triticum dicoccoides
TTTTAATTAGTGTTTGTGCCAAGTAGAACCTATAGGATAACCTATGGTGATAGTTAATTTGATTCTGCTGAAAAACAGAAACTTTGCGCGCACGAACATAATTGTAGTAATTCACAGAAACACGATTTTGCGTTGATTCTTTTTGCTGTAGATCAATAGACAAATTTCCCGGGACTTCCTATTTTGGTAAGATTTTTAGAGTTCCAGAAGTATTCGAGAGTTACAGATTGCTACAGACTATTCTGTTTTTGACAGATTCTGTTTTTCGTGTGTTGTTTGCTTATTTTGATGCATCTATGGCTAGTATTGGGGGTTATGAACCATAGAGAAGTTGGAATACAGTAGGTTTAACACCAATATAACAAAAGAATGAGTTCATGACAGTACCTTATGTGGTGGTTTTTCTTTCTTGCACTAACGGAGCTTATGAGATTTCCTGTTGAGTTTTGTGTTGTGAAGTTTTCAAGTTTTGGGTAAAGATTGATGGACTATGGAATAAGGAGTGGCAAGAGCCTAAGCTTGGGGATGCCCATGGAACCCCAAGATATTCAAGGATAACCAAAAGCCTAAGCTTGGGGATGCCCTGGAAGGCATCCCCTCTTTCATCTTCGTCTATAGGTAACTTTACTTGGAGCTATATTTTTATTCGCCACATGATAATTGTTTTGCTTGGAGCGTCTTGTATGATTTGAGTCTTTTCTTTTTAGTTTCTCACAATCATCCTTGCTATACACACCTTTTAGAGAGACACACATGAATTGGAATTTATTAGAATACTTTATGGGCTTCACTTATATCTTTTGAGCTAGATAGTTTTTGCTCTAGTACTTCAATTATATCTTTTAGAGCAAGGCGGTGGCTTAATTTTGTAGAAATTGTTAGTCTCTCATGCTTCACTTATATTATTTTGAGAGTCTCTTAGAACAGCATGGTATTTGCTATGGTTATAAAATTGGTCCTAGAATGATAAGTGTTTTGCTTGGAGCTTCGTGTATTATATTAGTCTTTGCTTTTGAGATTACCACAATCATCCTTGCTGTACACACTTTTGGGAGAAGCCCACTTGATTAGAATTTATTAGAATACTCTATGTGCTTCACTTATATATTTTGAGCTAGATAATTTTTGCTCTAGTGCTTCATTTATATCTTTTAGAGCACGGTTGTGGCTTAATTTTGTAAAAATTGTTGATCTCTCATGCTTCACTCATATTATTTTGAGAGTCTCTTAGAAAAGCATGGTATTTGCTATGGTTATAAAATTGGTCCTAGAGTGATGGGCATCCAAGTTGGGTATAATAAAAAATATCATAGAAAGTGAATTGGATGCTATGATCAATTTGATACTTGATAATTGTTTTGAGATATAGCGGTGGTGATATTAGAGTCATGCTGATGAGGACATCAATACAATTGTTACACCCACAGCCCCTGCTGCTATAAATACTGGACCAATTACCAGAGCTCGCGCACACCAACTAAATTACCAGGTACTTTCGTTTCTTGGTAATGATTCTAATGTTCATGAAAATATGATGCTGCCTAAATTGGATACATTTGTTTTGCTTACAAATGAAGGGCCTAGCTTGGAGAAGGATGAACATTGGATTAAGAACAAGCATGGAGATGATGGCATGCGCAAGGGGAACAAGAACGGAGTTACAAGTGATGATTTCAGGACTTTGAAGCCACCATAATGGGTGCATGAAGCCTTGGACGAAATATACAAGATGCCACTTCATAAATTTCGTCCCGAGGCTATTATAGGTGCTGCGTCACCTTATTATTGGGCCAGGCCCATGTAATTTCGAAATACATAAGTATAGGCTATTTTTACAGTCCATATGTGTGGGGAAACAAGAGATAGGGTTGATTTCGGACCCCTCCACCAAGGGTCACGAAATTCCCCCCTCTTCCTCCATATATACAGCCCTTAGGGCATCGTTTAGACTTTGGGTTTTTTTTAGATTAAAAGTTCGCCATAGCTGCAACTTCGCGTACTTCGTTTGTGTTCAACGACCAGACAAAGGCGTCACAGAACCCCACCTTGATCAATAAAGCTTTCATCTTATATTCGCAATATCCAGATTGCAATCTCAGTTTCTTGCTTGTTCTTCGTTTGCTCGCAGGAAACAGACCCTCGTGGTCAGGTTGATCGTGCTCCAGTGTGGTCAATAACCTCTCGGAGTTGGTTTAGCGATTGCTAAGGCGCGACGTCCTCGCACGTTCGTAGTCGGATCGTCAAAGTCGACT
>NW_021210151.1:0-1347 GCF_002162155.2 Triticum dicoccoides
TGATGTTTCCCCAAAGTCATTGCCACCGAGCTGCTAGAGCTTCGTGATGAACTATAACATATCAGGGATAAATAAGATGATCCTTGAGGTATTCACGATGTTTGACACCGCGAAAGTAGAAATCAAGAAGGAGCATCAATTGTTGATGGTTGGTGAAACCACTAGTTTCAAGAAGGGCAAGGGCAAGAAGGGATACTTCATGAAACGGCAAATCAGCTGCTGCTCCAGTGAAGAAACCCAAGGTTGAACCCAAACCCGAGACTAAGTGCTTCTGTAATAAGGGGAACAGTCACTAGAGCAGAATTACCCTAGATACTTGGTAGATGAGAAGGCTGGCAAGGTCGATAGAAGTATATTGGATATACATTATGTTAATGTGTACTTTACTAGTACTCCTAGTAGCACCAGGGTATAAGATACCGGTTCGGTTGCTAAGTGTTAGTAACTCAAAATAAAAGCTACGGCATAAACGGAGACTAGCTAAAGGTGAGCTGATGATATGTGTTGGAAGTGTTTCCAATGTTGATATGATCAAGCATCGCACGCTCCCTCTACCATCGAGATTTGGTGTTTGCGTTGAGCATAGACATGATTGGATTATGTCTATCGCAATACGGTTATTCATTTAAAGAGAATAATGGTTACTCTATTTATTTGAATAATACCTTCAATGGTCTTGCACCTAAAATGAATGGTTTATTGAATCTCGATCGTAGTGATACACATTTTCATGCCAAAAGATATAAGATAGTAATGATAGTACCACTTACTTGTGGCACTGCCATGTAAGTCATAATGGTATAAAACGCATGAAGAAGCTCCATGTTGATGGATCTTTGGACTCACTCGTTTTTTGAAAAGTTTGAGACATGCGAACCATGTCTATTGGTGTATATGCATGAAGAAACTCCATGCAAATGGACCGTTTGGACTCACTTGATTTTGAATCACTTGAGATATGCAAATCATACCACATGGGCAAGATGACTGAAAAGCCTCGTTTTCAGTAAGATGGAACAAGATAGCAACTTGTTGGAAGTAACACATTTTGATGTGTCCAATCCAATGAGTGCTGAGGCATGCAGTGAATATCGTTATGATCTTACTTCACAGATGATTCGAGTAGATGTTGAGAATATTTACTTGATGAAACACAAGTCTGAATTATTGAATGGTTCAAGTAATTTTAGAGTGAAGTAGAAGATCATTGTGACAAGAGGATAAAATGTCTATGATATGATCATAGAGATGAATATCTGAGTTACGAGTTTTGGCACACAATTAAGACATTGTGGAAATTGTTTCGCAATTAATACCGCCTGGAACACCATAGTGTGATGGTGTGTC
>NW_021210152.1:0-1551 GCF_002162155.2 Triticum dicoccoides
ATTGCAGTTGTAGTAGTGCATGTTAGACGTTGAAAAAATTTCAATGCCGTAAGAGGAAGCTATCTCATGTTCGTCATCAAACATGCATTGTTCCTCTCGGAACCACGAACCTTCTAGAGAGTTGCTCCGGTTTGTGAGGGGTGTGTGTCCAAACTTTCGTCAAACATGCCAATTTATTTACCACGTCATCTTGGTGGCATGACATCAAATCAAGCAAGGTTTCATGTTTTTCTGATCATTTTTTGATTTTTTGGAATTAAAATACCATGGCATGTACTCCATGCATGTGCCCATGCCTTGACACCAATATCTTTGGAAATTCCTTTGAATTTACCGCACATGGAATTAACTCGCACACAAGTACAGAAAAATATGATTTTTCAAACCATTTTGGTTAGGCATTGCATGTAGATGTAGTTCAAATATGAATTACGGTCATTAAATGGTTAGAAAATCAGTTAAATGTGTTTAAAAGGTCAAATGACCCCTGAAATTTACCAAATTTTCACATGACAATTGTATTAGTGCACGTTAAAAGTAGGAAAAATTTGAAGGCCGTAAGAGGAAGCTATCTCGCGTTCGTCATCAAACATGCATTGTTCCTTCTCGGAACCACAAACCTTCTAGCGAGTTGCTCCGATTTGTGAGGAGTGCGTGTACAAACGTTCGTCAAACATGCCAATTTCTTTACCACATCATCTTGGTGGCATGACATTACATCAACCAAGGTTTCATGCGTTTCTCACCATTTTTCTATTTTTTGAATCAAAATGCCATGTCACTCCATGCATACGTATGCATGTGTCTGTGTCGTGAGACCAATATGTTTGAAAATTCCTTCTAATTTACTGCAAATGGAATTAACTCGCACACAAGTACACATATATGATTTTTCAAAACATTTTGGTTAGGCGTTGCATGTAGATGTAGTTCAAATTTGAATTACGGTCATCAAATGGTTAGGAAATCACTTAAATGTCTTTAAAAGGTCAAATGACCCCTAGAATTTTCCAAAATTTCACATTACAGTTGTAGTAGTGCACGTTAGACGTTGAAAAAATTTGAAGGCCGTAAGAGGAAGCTATCTCCCATTCGTCATCAAACATGCATTGTTCCCTCTCGGAACCATGAACCTTCTAGCGAGTTGCTCCGGTTTGTGAGGGGTGTGTGTCCAAACTTTTGTCAAACATGTCAATTTCTTTACCACATCATCTTGGTGGCATGACATTAAATCAAGCAAGGTTTCATGTTTTTTGATCATTTTTTAATTTTTTGGAATTAAAATGCCATGGCATGTACTCCATGCATGTGCCCATGCCTTGACACCAATATGTTTGAAAATTCATTCGAATTTACAGCACATGGAATTAACTCGCACACAAGTACACAAAAATATGATTTTTCAAACCGTTATGGTTAGGCGTTGCATGTAGATGTAGTTCAAATTTGAATTACGGTCAGTAAATGGTTAGAAAATCACTTAATTGTCTTTAAAAGGTCAAATGACCCCTGAAATTTACCAAATTTTCACATGACAGTTGTATTAGTGCA
>NW_021210153.1:0-802 GCF_002162155.2 Triticum dicoccoides
GTCAGTGACAGGGGGGGTTAAACAGGTTTAAATTAATCCTAATTAGGGATTAGTGGCGCTGGGGCCCACTGTCAGTGTCAGGGGGGTTGACTAACAGTAGTTAGCGCTAACCTAACCACCTGGCCGACAGGGCCCACGCGTCAGTGACCCTGGGGGGTCAAACCCCAGGTCGGACAAGTCAAACCCCACCGGCGACATGACGCCGGCGAGGTCCGAGACGGCGGCGAAAGTGCTTTTTGCCATTCCGGCAACCAAATGGACGGCGGAAGGCATCTACGTGTTGCTGAGGTTGAGCCGCGACTATTGGTGGTGGTGGTTGGGCTCGGGGTGGCCGGAGTTGACGACGGCGAGCTCGGCTGCGGCGGCCGGAGTTCGGGTGCGGTCGGAAACGGCGTTGCAGGGCGTTAGGGGAGGTGTTGGTGCGTGCTACGTGCTCCTAGTGAGGTGTGGAGCACGATGGTGTGCTTGGTTGGGCGCTACGGCGACCGTGGCCACGACGGCGACATCGTCGGCGGCGTGGAGCTTTCGGCCGAGGTGGGGCTAGGGCCTAGAGGTCGGGAGAGACCAGGGAAGAAGGGGGAAACGCTCCGGGGGCTCACCGCGGTTGCAGTGGGCGTCGAAGCGGGCTCGGGGACGCGCCGGAGACGACGAATTTGACGGCGACGGTGGTCGGAGTCCGAAGAGGGGAACGGCGACGTGGCGGCGATGCAGGGCTTCCGGGGAGCTGTGGAGCGGTGGGAAGGAAGAGGGGGTTGTGGCGGAGCTTCTGAGCTAGTCGGGGGAGCGAGGGGTGGCCGGAGAT
>NW_021210154.1:0-888 GCF_002162155.2 Triticum dicoccoides
GCTCTCCGGTCAATAACCAACAGCGGGATCTGGATACCCATGTTGGCTCCCACATGCTCCACGATGATCTCATCGGATGAACCACGATGTCGAGGATTTAATCAACCCCGTATGCAATTCCCTTTGTCAATCGATATGTTACTTGCCCGAGATTCGATCGTCGGTATCCCAATACCTCGTTCAATCTTGTTACCGGCAAGTCACTTTACTCGTACCGTAATGCATGATCCCGTGACCAAACACTTGGTCACTTTGAGCTCATTATGATGATGCATTACTGAGTGGGCCCAGTGATATCTCTCCGTCATACGGAGTGACAAATCCCAGTCTCGATCCATATAAAACAATAGATACTTTCGGAGATACCTGTAGTGCACCTTTATAGTCACCCAGTTACGTTGTGACGTTTGATACACCCAAAGCACTCCTACGACATGCAGGAGTTATACGATCTCATGGTCGAAGGAAGAGATACTTTGACATTGCAAAAACTCTAGCAAACGAACTATACGATCTTGTGCTATGTTTAGGATTGGGTCTTGTCCATCACATCATTATCCTAATGATGTGATCCCGTTATCAATGACATCCAATGTCCATAGCCAGGAAACCATGACTATCTATTGATCAACGAGCTAGTCAACTAGAGGCTTACTAGGGACATGTTGGTGTCTGTTATTCACACATGTATTACGATTTCCGGATAACACAATTATAGCATGAATAAAGACAATTATCATGAACAAAGAAATATAATAATAATGCTTTTATTATTGCCTCTAGGGCATATTTCCAACAGTCTCCCACTTGCACTAGAGTCAATAATCTAGTTACATTGTGATGGATCGAACACCCATGGAATTCTGGTGTTGATCATGTTTTGCTCTT
>NW_021210155.1:0-1336 GCF_002162155.2 Triticum dicoccoides
ACCATGGAAACCACTGCGGGACCACAAAACAGTGACTAATAGTCCATCAAACGGGCCGGAATCGGCCAAAACTGCCAGTGTTGATGACCGACACGTAAGCGGACCTTGGTGTTAAACAATTATGGAAATCGCTTCAGGGCCCCAAAACGGTGAGTAACAATCCAAGAAACGGGCCAGAATCGGCCAAAAACTGCGAGTGTTGATGACCGACACGTAAACGCACCACAGGGTTCGCTAACCATGGAAACCACTGCGGGACCCCAAAACAGTGACTAATAGTCCATCAAACGGGCCAGAATATGCCGAAACTGCCAGTGTTGATGACCGACACATAAGCAGACCTTGGTGTTCAAAAATTATGGAAATCGCTTCGGGACCCCAAAACGGTGAGTAATAATCCAAGAAACGGGGTAGAATCGGCCAAAACTGCGAGTGTTGATGACTGACACGTAAATGCACTCCAGGGTTCGTTAATCGTGGAAATCACTCCGGGACCCCAAAATAGTGGGTAATAGTCAACGAAGCGGGCCAGAATCAGTCAAAACTGCCAGTGTTGATGACCGACATATAAGCGCACCTTGGTGTTTAACAACTATGGAAATCATTTTGGGACCCCAAAACAATGAGTAATAATCCAAGAAACGGGTCAGAAACGGCCAAAATTACGAGTGTTGATGACCGACACGTAAACGTACCACAGGGTTCGTTAACCATGGAAACCACTCCGGGACCCCAAAACAGTGACTAATAGTCCATCAAACGGGCCGGAATCGGACAAAACTGCCAGTGTTGATGACCGACACGTAAGCGGACCTTGGTGTTAAACAATTATGGAAATCGCTTCAGGGCTCCAAAACGGTGAGTAACAATGCAAGAAACGGGCCAGAATCGGCCAACACTGCGAGTGTTGATGACCCACACGTAAATGCACTCCAGGGTTCGTTAATCGTGGAAATCACTCCGGGACCCCAAAATAGTGGGTAATAGTCAATGAAGCGGGCCACAATCGGTCAAAACTGCCAGTGTTGATGACTGACATATAAGTGCACCTTGGTGTTTAACAACTATGGAAATCATTTTGGGACCCCAAAACAATGAGTAATAATCCAAGAAACGGGTCAGAATCGGCCAAAATTACGAGTGTTGATGACCGACACGTAAATGCACCACAGGGTTCGCTAACCATGGAAACCACTGCGGGACCCCAAAACAGTGACTAATAGTCCATCAAACGGGCCAGAATAGGCCGAAACTGCCAGTGTTGTTGACCGACACATAAGCGGACCTTGGTGTTCAACAATTATTGAAATCGCTTCGGGACCCCAAAACAGTGAGT
>NW_021210156.1:0-1744 GCF_002162155.2 Triticum dicoccoides
TATCGATGATGACCTCCTCCTCAACACCTCACCGCCGGGCTCGACGAGAGGAACGGTTTTGCTTCCTTTATTTATTTATTTATTTTCCCCGGTTTCTTTATTTATTTTCTTCCGTGAGAGGTACGGTCTCTCGGAAATAATAAAAAAGTGCTTTCTTTATTTGTACCATTAGAAACGTCAAATGTTATTTCTAAGGATATAAATTTTATGGCTTGCAATTTGTACTACATTATTAAAATGTTCAATCTAGGGATACCAGTGGTCTAGTATGTCACACGCGAACTCCACCAGCTCATGATTGCTCATGACCGCTACACTCCCATGTAGCCGCAGGCGCTGGCCGTCCAGAGCAGCACGGCCGGCACGCCGAGCTCCCTCGCGGCATCCACCTCGCCGGCAACCTGCCTCCCTTGCATTATAATTTTGTTCATTTGGTTGCCTGCTGCATGTCCGCTTAAATACTCAGAATGCAACTGTCCAGATTTGGTTCAATTGGACTGACAATATCTATCTCTTGTTGTTAAAATCGCCGTCTTGATTTTTGATTAAGGGCGAAAGTGTAGGAAATTCATTCAGATATATAATTGTCAAGGCTCTAAAGTGTAAATCAGACCTGACCAATCATAAGGGGATCTCTTATATAGTTAGAATTCAGAATGCATTCAACATACGTCCAAAGTTTTGTAATTCCTGGATAACCAAAATTAATGATCTCTAGCTTCGACATTCATTCACCTGGTAATTAACTAAACTAACTTCCTCTTGTCCATGCAGATGGAGTAGGAGGACGAGGAGCAGCAGCAAATCATACGGGGCGTGGGAGGCTGATGGCATCAAGTCAGCTGGACATGCTGCTAGAGACGGCAAACGGAGCCGGCGAGGAGACCACCTGCCTCCTTTGCATTATAATTTTGGTTGTGGTTGTTGCACCTGCAGGGGCTGTTGTTATCTATCACCCACGACGGCGTTGCCATGTCGTTCACAAATCAGTTATGTGCTTGTTGCGTCTGGAAGGGCTGCAGCTTTAAATTTTTTTGTTCTTGTGGTTGTTCCCAGATATATCGATCGAAGGGCCGTTGGCCGAATTTTATTAGAAGGGAAGCAGGGGAAATACAAAGGGTTACAGTCTAGGAGAACTAGACCTGCAACCAGGACGGTACATCCCAGCGGCAAAAACAGAAAACTACAGAAATACAAGAAACCAAGACATGCCTACAAGATCAGGCATTTAGGTCGCTGAAGCAGCCCGCTGCCCTCCACATGCCGATATCTTCTAGAACCAGATCCCGGACCCTACCCGCAGAGCTGTTTACATTATCAAAGATCCTCGAGTTCCTTTCCTTCCAGATCCTCCAGTGTAATAGAATGACAATAGTGTCAAAGTTCTTCCTCATTGGCTTCGGAATTCCCTTTCTCGCCTTCAGCCACCACTCTTCTGTAGTACTGAAGCTGTCCTCCGGTATTATGAAATCAGTACCTGTCCGTGCCCTAAACTGCAGCCAAACCATTCTGGTAAATTCACATTGCACAAATAGATGGTCACGTACTACTGTACTAGCTAGCATGAGGCGCTTGTTCTGCTACTGAATAATTCAATGGCGTCTCAGTTTGTATCTCATCTAGTTCACTGCCTAAATAAAATTGCTATGGGATAGGCATTGGTTGGTTTCTGCTCCTGTTCTTTGGTGGGCTAAACATATTAGTTTGTTTGATTTGGAGCAGCAGGCTCTGTCCATCGACGACC
>NW_021210157.1:0-1022 GCF_002162155.2 Triticum dicoccoides
ACAAAACAAAAAACTGAAAAAAATAAAAATAGCAACAATAAGTATTTTGTTGTAAGTAGAAACAAAATAAAATAAATAAAGCAACAAAGGAAACAAAAAAAAACTAAAAAAATGTTTTCAAATTTGAAAACTAATGGCACTAACAGAAAGTTTATAATTTTTCTAAAACTAAAAGCAAAAAGAATTAAAAAATAAAGCAAAAAACAAAAGAAAATAAATAATGCAGAAAGTTTATATTTTTTGTGACCTAAAAGAAAAAAGAAATCACTAAAAAACTATAAGTATTTTGTTCTATAATATTTGTTATGACTAACTAAAATTACCAAATTGAGTATAATGATAAAACACAGTAATATTAAATAGCAGGAAAAAGAATGACTCAAGAAACAATTTTTATAGTAAAGTTATTCATAAACTAGTGATTCACACAAATTTAAAAAAAATTAAATTTAAACTATTCAAATTTTAAAACTAATGGCACTAACAGAAAGTTTATAATTTTTGTGACCTAAAAGAAAAAAATCACTAAAAAACTATAAGTATTTAGTTCTAAGTAGAAATGAAAAAACAAATAGTAAAAAAATGTCACCTACTGGGCCACCACGGCCTGAATACGACTAAAAGCCCATCCATGGGTCAGGATTCAGGCCCGCAGAAGGCCCAGCAGGCCCACAGGCATAGCGGTGTGAGATTAGGCCCAAAGGCCTGCATTTCTGAGGAGTTCAATGGAGAGGGCGGGGCAGCGCTTATAAACAGGTGCGACCGCTCCTCAGCTAGCGAGGTGGGACTAAACATCCCACCGCACCGCAGCTTTGGCAGGCGCAGGACTTTGGTCCCGGTTGGTGGCACCAACCGGGAGTAAAGGGGGCATTGGTCACGGTTCATGGCACAAACCGTGACCAATGCCCCCCTTTAGTCCCGGTTGGTGCCACCAACCGGGACCAAAGGCCGCCACTTCCCGCCCTTTGGGCTGCTGAAAAGAGGCCTTTGGTCTCGGTTGGTGGCACCAACCGGGACTAAAG
>NW_021210158.1:0-935 GCF_002162155.2 Triticum dicoccoides
CCATCTAGGCCAAGGCGCACCCCCTACAGCCCATGTGGCCCCCCGGGACAGGTGGCCCCACCCGGTGGACCCCCGGGACCCTTCCGGTGGTCCCGGTACAATACCGATAACCCCGAAACTTGTCCCGATGCCCGAAATAGCACTTCCTATATATAATTCTTTACCTCCGGACCATTCCGGAACTCCTCGTGACGTCCGGGATCTCATCCGGGACTCCGAACAACATTCGGGTTTCTGCATATACATATCTTCATAACCCTAGCGTCACCGAACCTTAAGTGTGTAGACCCTACGGGTTCGGGAGACAAGCAGACATGACCGAGACGACTCTCCGGTCAATAACCAACAGCGGGATCTGGATACCCATGTTGGCTCCCACATGCTCCACAATGATCTCATCGGATGAACCACGATGTCGAGGATTTAATAAATCCCGTACGCTATTCCCTTTGTCTATCGATATGTTACTTGCCCGAGATTCGATCGTTGGTATCCCAATACCTCGTTCAATCTCGTTACCGACAAGTCACTTTACTCGTACCGTAATGCATGATCCCGTGACCAGACACTTGGTCACTTTGAGCTCATTATGATGATGCATTACCGAGTGGGCCCAGTGATACCTCTCCGTCATACGGAGTGACAAATCCCAGTCTTGATCCATGTCACCCAACAGACACTTTCGGAGATACCCGTAGTCTACCTTTATAGTCACCCAGTTACGTTGTGACGTTTGGCATACCCAAAGCACTCCTACGGTATCCGGGAGTTACACGATCTCATGGTCTAAGGAAAAGATACTTTGACATTGGAAAACTCTAGCAAACGAACTATACAATCTTGTGCTATGTTTAGGATTGGGTCTTGTCCATCACATCATTCTCCCAATGATGTGATCTCGTTATCAATGACATCCAGTGTCCATAGTCAGGAAA
>NW_021210159.1:0-965 GCF_002162155.2 Triticum dicoccoides
GATCTGAAACAATAGTATTTGGCACACCATGCAAGCGAATAATTTCACGAAAGAACAAATCAGCAACATTAACAGCATCATCGCTTTTATGACATGGTATAAAGTGTGCCATTTTCGAGAATCTATCCACGACAACAAATATGCTATCCCTCCCCTTCTTTGTTCGAGGTAAACCTAAAACAAAGTCCATAGATATATCCTCCCAAGGAACACTAGGTACAGGCAAAGGCATATATAAACCATGAGGATTGAGGCGTGACTTAGCTTTTTGACATGTAGTGCAGCGAGCAATAAAACGCTCAACATCCCGTCTCATCTTTGGCCAAAAGAAATGTGTAGCAAGTACGTCCTCCGTCTTCTTCACGCCAAAGTGTCCCATTAATCCTCCTCCATGCGCCTCCTGCAACAACAAAAGACGAACGGAGCTAGCTCGAATGCATAGCTTGTTAGCACGAAACACAAATCCATCGTTAACGACAAACTTGTTCCACATTCTACCTTCTTTACAATTCTGCATTACATCTTTAAAATCAGCATCATGCACATATTGATCTTTGATGGTCTCCAAACCAAATATTTTGAAGTCAAGTTGTGAAAGCATAGTATAGCGACGAGACAAAGCATCAGCAATAACATTTTCTTTTCCCTTCTTGTGTTTAATGACATAAGGGAAAGTCTCAATGAATTCAACCCATTTAGCATGTCTACGATTCAGTTTAGCTTGACTTTTAATATGTTTCAATGATTCATGATCAGAATGTATAACAAATTCTTTGGGCCATAAATAATGTTGCCATGTTTCTAAAGTCCGAACAAGAGCATATAATTCTTTATCATAAGTAGAATAATTCAGACTAGGCCCACTCAATTTTTCAGAAAAGTATGCAACAGGTTTGCCATCTTGTAATAACACACCTCCTAATCCAATTCCACTAGCATCACATTCAAGCTCAAAAGTCTTATTA
>NW_021210160.1:0-1431 GCF_002162155.2 Triticum dicoccoides
TTTTCTTAAGTGTGTGCCAAACTCGTGACTCAAGTATTCTCCTCCACGATCTGATCGTAGAAACTTGATTTTCCTGTCACGTTGATTTTCAACCTCACTCTGAAATTCCTTGAACTTTTCAAAGGTTTCAGACTTGTGTTTCATTAAGTAGATATACCCATACCTACTTAAATCATCAGTGAGGGTGAGAACATAACGATAGCCACCGCGAGCCTCAACACTCATTGGACCGCACACATCAGTATGTATGATTTCCAATAAGTCGGTTGCTCGCTCCATTGTTCCTGAGAACGGAGTCTTGGTCATTTTACCCATAAGGCATGGTTCGCATGTGTCAAATGATTCATAATCAAGAGACTCTAAAAGTCCATCAGCATGGAGCTTCTTCATGCATTTGACACCTATGTGACCAAGGCGGCAGTGCCACAGGTATGTGGGCCTATCATTATCAACCTTACTTCTTTTGGTACTCACATTATGAACATGTGTAGCATCACGTTCGAGATTCATAAAGAATAAACCATTCACCATAGGAGCATGACCATAAAACATATCTCTCATAAAAATGGAACAACCATTATTCTCAGATTTAAAAGAGTAGCCATCTCGAATTAAACGAGATCCCGATACAATGTTCATGCTCAAAGCTGGCACTAAATAACAATTATTAAGGTTTAAAACTAATCCCGAAGGGAGATGCAGAGGTAGCGTGCCGACGGCGACCACATTGACCTTGGAACCATTCCCGACGCGCATCGTCACCTCGTCCTTTGCCAGTTTCCGCTTATTCCGCAACCCCTGCTTTGAGTTACAAATGTGAGCAACTGCACCGGTATCAAATACCCAGGAGCTACTACGGGCACTAGTAAGGTACACATCAATTACATGTATATCACATATACCTTTTGTTTTGCCGGCCTTCTTATCCGCTAAGTACTTAGGGCAGTTCCGCTTCCAGTGACTGCTTCCCTTGCAATAAAAGCACTCAGTCTCGGGCTTGGGTCCATTCTTTGGCTTCTTCCCGGCAGCTTGCTTGCCGGGCGCGGCAACCTCCTTGTCGTCCTTCTTGAAGTTCTTTTTACCCTTGCCTTTCTTGAACTTAGTGGTTTTATTGACCATCAACACTTGATGTTCCTTCCTGACTTCTACCTCTGCTGATTTCAGCATAGCAAATACTTCAGGAATGGTCTTTTCCATCCCCTGCATATTGAAGTTCATCACAAAGCTCTTGTAGCTTGGTGGAAGCGACTGGAGGATTCTGTCAATGACCGCATCATCCGGGAGATTAACTCCCAGCTGAGTCAAGCGGTTATGCAACCCAGACATAGTGAGTATGTGCTCACTGACAGAACTGTTTTCCTCCATCTTACAGCTGAAGAATTTGTCGGAGACTTCATATCTCTCGACCCGGGCATGAGCTTGGAAAACCAT
>NW_021210161.1:0-1216 GCF_002162155.2 Triticum dicoccoides
CCCTTAGGGCATCGTTTAGACTTTGGGGTTTTGTTTAGATTAAAAGTTCGCCATAGCTGCAACTTCGCGTACTTCGTTTGTGTTCAACGACCAGACAAAGGCGTCACAGAACCCCACCTTGATCAATAAAGCTTTCATCTTATATTCGCAATATCCAGATTGCAATCTTAGTTTCTTGCTTGTTCTTCGTTTGCTCGCAGGAAACAGACCCTCGTGGTCAGGTTGATCGTGCTCCGGCGTGGTCAATAACCTCTCGGAGTTGGTTTAGCGATTGCTAAGGCGCGACGTCCTCGCACGTTCGTAGTCGGATCGTCAAAGTCGACTTCCACCAAAGCGAAATCCACCATCTCATCGAAAGACGGGACACCTTTGCCTCTATCAAGTGGTATCAGATTTCCAGGTTGCTCGGTGAGATTTTACAGTTTTTCGTAGTTTAGATCGAGTCTGTTCTTCATACCTATAGTCCACGAAAAAGCCACAAAAAAAAGTTTAGGGTTAGTTCATCATATCCGAACCAATCTGAGCCTTGCATAATCTTTTTAGGGTTTTGCTTTGTTGAATTTGCGGTTGCATCGTCGTGTCTAGTTGCTGGTCTTAGAGTCTAGTCTTGTAGAGTTTCGAGTTCTGGTCAAAAGTTGTCACGCCGCCGCCGCACCATCATCATCGCCCCTGCCATCTACCACCACCGCACCGAATCCGTATCCATATACCACCACCAATCCGTGTCCATATACCACCACCGATCCATATCCATATACTACCACCGCTACCACCACCGCTGCCATATACCACCACCATATATCCACCACCAATCCGAGTTCTTTGCTTATTAGGTTTGTTTTCGGGATCCATCTAGATTCCGATTTGTGTTTCCTTGCCGGAGTAGGTTTCGGAAAAAAAAAGAGTCGGGTAGCCACGCTCCGTTTAGGCCCAAAATTTTTCGAAAACGCATTTTTCGAAAAAAATTCTGGCTATCCTATTTTTAGGTGTTTCTGAGTGTTTTGAGACAGGTGCCATTATAGGAAGTTTTTTTTGACCCGTTTCCAGTTTTTGGGTCCGGGCAGTCGAAAAAAAAAAATTGGTCGAAAAAATTTCGTGCCCATCCTGTCCGTTTGAGCTAGGAAGAGTTTTGAGACACTCGCCATTATAGTGATTTTTCGCAAAAAAAAAAGCAGCGCAAAAAAAAAGAGCGCAAAAAAAAAGAGCGAAAAAAAAA
>NW_021210162.1:0-667 GCF_002162155.2 Triticum dicoccoides
GGTCAAACCCGGGTCGGCTGCACCGGCGTTTAGCCGCCGGCGAGCCCGACGCGGCGGCGGAAGTGGTTTTGGCCATTTCGGCCACCAAATGGGCCGCGGAGACCACCGGAGGGAAGCTGAGGACAAACCGCAGCTCTTGGCGGAGTCCGTTGAGGTCGGGATGGCCGGAGTTGGCGCCGGCGACGACTTTGGCGGCCACCGGGGTTCGGTCGGAGGTGAACTTGGCGCTAGAGGGTTCGGTGAGGCTCGTGGAGTAGCTAGCTAGGTGCTGCGGAACTTGGTGAGTGAGATGGACACCATCTTGTGGCCGGAGGATGACCGGGAGCACGTCGGCGACGAGCTCCACGGCGGTGGGTGCGGTTGAGCTCCGGGAGGTTGCTACACGGCTCGGGAGCAAGAACGGAAGGGAGGGGAAGATGGCTAAGCTCACAGTGAGTGCGACGGAGTTCTTGGTGTGGCCGGAGATGGACCGGAGTGACGACGGCGTTGAAGGGGATCTCCGGCGATGGTGAGCTCGGGCGAGGTCGGTGCGGTGGTCTCGGGCGTTGCGAGCGCTCGGGGCTCGGCTGCTCGATGAAGTGGACAGCGGCGGAGCTCCTGGACACGGTGAGACGGCGTGGGGTGGTCGGAGGGCGTGGCTACGGCGAGGGGGTGGCGGCGATGGCGT
>NW_021210163.1:0-1079 GCF_002162155.2 Triticum dicoccoides
AATGGTGATTCAAGAACCAACACGCTAAGAATGAAATTATTGCCCTTTTACTACCAAGCAACGAGGTTGCTAGGAGTATTGATTTCACACATCACGATTCACTTGTCGGTATTCCGGTTGCATCAACACGAGGGCCGAGGAATGACTAATGATGGTGAGAAGTATCACTACGTCAAAATTCATGAGAGTTGGTGCAGTTCTCATGACAATTCTGACATAAAGGGGGTAATACTCCAAGGTAGAACAGAACCAAAAGCTGGATTGGCATTTGATCTGCGGAATACAACTGCTTTGACCCAATCCTAGATATGGATGAGGTACTGGAGTTTGTTTCTCCAAGTCATTCAGGACAGAATGGCTTGACGGACCACAAGAGTAATAGGCATCGATAACGAATGCATGCATACTCTTGACTATCAATTGATAGACAAGGGTCAGAAAACAACTAAAGAGGGTCAATTCAAAGGAACATATAACTTTATGAGTTGTGGATGCATAAATTAGTATGTCGAACCAAGTTCAACATAATTCTTCCGGATAATCCATGCAGAAAGGTAGAACTGGCAGAGTCATGATTTATGAATGGAGAACTCCTCAAGAATAATCCTATTGTGATATTTCAGTTCAACGAGGAACTTCTACCATAAGTAGTTCATGGTATTTGGAAGAAGAAGATACCACGGACTTCAAGGACTATCGCAAAGGTTACTAATATCCTAAAGGCGCTAGCAATTACTATCAACATGAAGTAGGTAGAGTGAATCTCGGGTTCAAGAACCCCGGAATGGAATACCTACTAACTAAGTGGCATCAAGGGATGCTTGCGAGAATGATGGCCAGAATCATCACACTGGGACACAATCATGGCTAAATTACTAGATGATCCCCTAAGACACCTAGGGTCATAATAATATCTCCAACATATATGTCAAGGTAACGGAGTACCTCAACTCACTGATTAGTGTGGTTAATCTGGCCCATGGGAACATTGAAACGGGAAGAAAGGATTTGCAAATGCATCAGACTACTTAGAAACCTGGGATGACTCGGACAGCATAACGACTGTAAATGCTCAGAAA
>NW_021210164.1:0-1042 GCF_002162155.2 Triticum dicoccoides
GAGAGAAGATGACATGACTTCTTCCATTTATTTAAATGACAAGGGGTGTTGAGAATATTTGAATTTCATTTGGAAATATCCCAATTCTGAAACTTTATGCGACTCAATGATTTTCACGAGAGAAGATAAAATGACTTCTTCAAATTATATGAAATATGAGTTGGGAGTTTCAAAGAATTAAATTCAAAGCCCCTTTGAATTTATTTTCAATTTGGAATAGATCATCATGCATATTTTATTTTCTTGCATTTTGGTCGATCCTAGAAATTTCACGCAACTCAAGGACCTTCGGAGAGAGTTGGAGATTTCGTTATTTTCATATTTGAGAGTTTTCTCGAATTTGAAAAGAGGGTCATTTGATTTATTTATTTTATCTTCAATAATTTTCCGTTATCAAAAAAATATAAGAGAGGGAATAATATGACTTTCCCAAAATACAGGAAAAGTGAAGATTTAATAAATAAATCAAACTTTGTTTTCCGGTGTTTATTCGCATTTTATTCGGATAGGGAAAATGCGCGTTTTTGAAAATTTTATTTTAGGTCCGGAGAAAAGTTCATTTTGTTCGGCTCATTTTTAGGAGTCGGGGAAAATTTACTTTATTAAATTTTGGAGTTTGTTTAGATTTTCTTTTATTTATTTTTCTGCGCGCGAGACCGTTTAAAAAAAAAAATCCGCAGCGCCTTGGGCCAAAGGCCCAAGCCGCTAGCCGCCGGCCGGCCAAGAGGCCATAGCGCGCGTGCACCAGGGAGCCGCCGCTTCCCTAGTCCTAGTAGGACTCTTGTCCTATGTTCGTTTATTCCGTATCTATTTCTAGATCTTTTCCTCTTGTTTCCTAATTCTAATCTATTTCTTGTCCCCTACCCCAAGCAAAACCCTCCCCTCCCCAATATAAATACCCAAGCACCCCCCCCTCTAAACACATCAAACCAACACCTCTCCTCTCCTCTCCGCCGCCCCACGCCGCGCCGCCGCACCACCCAAGCCGCGCCTCACCCCGCGCCTCTCACCCGCGCCGCCGCCCTTGTGCATCGCCGCCGCG
>NW_021210165.1:0-955 GCF_002162155.2 Triticum dicoccoides
ACCTCTAGAGGGATGGAGTGGAGCAGATGACGAGGTTTACCAGGTAGACTACAATTCCACACTTAAAAAGGTGGTAAACGATTGTCATCGTAGCGAGGAGTTGAGTTGCCATGATACCACAACGAGGCACCTTAGGGATGGTGACTCGTAGATATATCCCCTTAAGTGGCAAAAAGAATTACCTTTGATTCAAAGATCATTGAAACTCTTTATACCAGCCTAAGGCAATCACAAGCGATCATTTGGAGGGGGTCGGTAGAATGGCATACTCGGACTTGGATGATGTGGATTACCTAGTTGAAGACAACGTAATGGATGAATTTGCTTATCACCGGAAATGGAAGAGACCCATGGTAGAATGGCACATTGGCGGTGCAAGCTGGGAACAAAATGCAAATGCTGGGAATGATTCTGGTAACTGGGGAAGAACCCAACAATAGAGAGTGAATTCACTGTTTGAGAAGGTCATAGCATTGCCGAGGGAACTGAGAGCATCCCAATTAGAGCCGATGATAACACGTAGCACTTGTGCGTGCTCTCAAGAACTTGAGCATTTCCACAATCATCAAGGTTTTATCAACAACCGCGTCAAGGGTGCTGACAACACAACATACTACCATGATGAATAGCGATGGACGATGCAGATGCGAAGGAGGATAACACTTTCTCAGATTTCACCTTAGCGAGGCCAAGCAAATAAAATCTGGATGATCGACCGAGAGACATTTAGCACTCCGCTTCTAATGTTCTCCTTGATGTGCTAGCGTAATCCACCCATAGATATGGTTTGATATCTAGAACATCAAGTAAAAAGGTCGGACTTCGGAACACAGAAATCCATAGGGGCAACTAGGGAGTAATCCTATGAAATCCCTATGGGGAGGTGGCCAACTTCCTCAAACAAGATACTATAATAATAGGTCTACCGGATGGGTGTGTTGGCCACGACATCCAC